>NW_027187258.1:1787693-1794778 GCF_028583685.1 Petaurus breviceps papuanus | reverse complement strand
ATATATATATATATATATATATATATATATATATATATATATATATACACATATACATATACATATATGTGCACTATTATTAATACTATTTCACATGTAATTGGGAAATAAGATATACAGACACTGAGGCATAGAAATCCACTGGAAAAGTCGAAAGGGGTATGGGAGAAAATATGGGAGAGAGCAGATTGGAGGAGGGGATATCCTGTGGGACTGCTATTTTGGGGCGGTCGGTAGGAGAAAAACAGGGAGAAAATTTGTAACTCAAAATCTGTCAGAAACGAATGATGTAAATCAGAAGGTAACAAAGCATTTGAAAGTTCAAAAAAAAGAGAGTGTTTTGTAGTTGCATTCTCATAGTTACCATACGTGTCTCATTAGATAAACTACCCAAGTATTTTCTAAATTCTACAGTTATTTTTAGTGGAATTTTTTTCTCTTCCCACTGGGTTCTGTTTGTAATACACAGAAACACTATTGATTTATGTAGATCTATTTTATGTCTTGCAACTTTAAATTTGTTGCTTCAATTAATTTTTAGCTGCCTCTTTAGGGTTCTCTAGATACACCATCATTATAAAAAGGAATTCTTTTGCTTCCCCTTTGTCTATGTTTTATTCCCTTGAATTTTTCTTGTCTTATTGCTCTAAGCATTGTTGGCATGACGTGAAACCACAGCAGTGATAATGTGTATACTTGCTTTAGCCTTGATGTTCCTGAAAAAGCCTCCATCCTTTATATCCCCCACCATATCTTGATTTTTTATAGATATTACCTATTATGTTAAGGTAGAGCTCATTTATTCCCCTATCTTCTAGGATTCTTTTTAAAGCAGAGATGGGTCTTAGATTTTGTCAAGATATTTTTTTGCATCTACTGACATAATCATGTGGGTTTTATTATTTTTGCTATTAATATGGTCTATTATATTTTTAGCTTTTCTCATATTTTACTACCATTCCTGGTATAAATCTAACCTGTTCATTGTGAATAATAATTTTAAAATGCTGTTGTAGCCTATTTACAAATATTTCATTTCATATTTTGCATCCATGTTCATTAGGGATATTCTCTGCTTTGTCTCCCTGGGTTCAGGTATGAAGACCAGATTTTTATCAAAAAGAATTTGGAAAAGTCTGTTATTTTTCCTCATTTTTATAAGGGACGTCATGTTCTAGAATTCACTGTCCTAGTTTTGCGTTGTTTTTCCCTTTGATGACTTATTCAGTTTCCTCTTCTGCTAACCTAGGCATTCATCTATTATCACTTTTGTTGATATAATTAGACAAAATAATTTCTGAGTTTCCTTTATAGCCTCTTCATTTGTTAATTCTCTTTTCACTTTTTTATATGAATAAGTTGCTTTTCCTCTCTTAAAATCAGATTACTTAATTTATGTTATTAGTTTAAATTCTGATTTTATTTATTAATTCAATGGGTTTTGTGCTTTCTGTCCATTTCTTCTTTGATTTTCAAAATTTCTACTTTGGTGTTTAGTTGGGAAGGTGTTGATTTGTTGCTTATCTATTTTTTTTAGTTGCATGTAAAATTCATTGGTTTATTCTTTTTGTCTGTTGCTGAAAGCATCTGGAGGCATCCATATGCCCCTAACGACCACTTACCTGCAGTCCATGCTTTGATATGTTATCTCGTGATTCTCACTTCTGTGATGTAATTCTATCATCTTTATGATTTGTTCTTTGATAGACCAATTCTTTAGGATCAAGTTCTTTGAGCTCCAATCAATTTTTCATCCTTTTTTTCCCCATAAGTGCAGGTTGGAGTTGTTTTTCTCACTTATAGCCTTCTCATTTGCTATGGAATTGGATCTTTAGTTTTGCAGGTCAATAGTCACTTGGCAATGACCCCCACACCGCTGACCTCTCTGTTATACTGTCTTTGGCTTCATCCTTGTTCCACTGCCTCTAGACTCTCTTCTTGCAGTATGAGTATGATCTGTAAACCATCAAACTCTTTCATTTCTTACTCCTGAGCCACAGTCTCCAGGACATTTTTGTCATCTTTTCCTATGTTCACCTTTTCAATGAAAGTACCAAGTGTTCAAGTACAAAGTAATGCACTTTTTGTGGTGGCAAAAAACTAGAAACAAAGTAGTTATCTATTGACTGAAAAAGGGCTACACAAATGGTGCTTTATGAATGGGCTATAAGAAATGATGTATGTGAAAAATCTGAGAAGCAGGTGGCTAGGTGGCACAGTGAATAGAGCACTGGCCCTGGAGTCAGGAGGACCTGAGTTCAAATCCAGCCTCAGATACTTAACACACTTAGTAGGTGAGTGACTTTGGGCAAGTCATGTAACCCCAATTGCCCTGCCCCCCTCCAAAAAAAAGCAAAAAATAAAAAAATACAAATAAAAAAGGCAAGAAAACTCTTCATAACGACAAGTTCATATTCTCCAGCAAAGAACTGGGTGTTAAGGGATTGCCCACCAATTGAGTAATGGTTGAACAAATAATTGTATATGAATGTAATGAAATATTGTTATGCTATAAGAAATGATGAAAGGGAAAGTTTTATAAAAACTTCAGAAGACTTGCAGGAAGTGACACAGAGTGAAATGAGCAGAACCAAAAGAGCTTATACAATAACAACATTATAAACACAAGCAACTTAGAAAGATACAGGAACTTGGATCAAAGCAACAAACAATTATAATTCTAGAGGGTTCATAATGAAACCTGCTTCCCATTTTTTGAAGGAGGGCTGATAGACTCAAGATACAGAATGAGACTTGCATTTTTTAATGCGGCTAATGCAGGAATTTGTTTTGCCTGTTACAAGGCTTTTGTTTTTCTGTTTTCTAATGGAGAGGAAAAGCAGGAGAGAAAGTCAAATATTTGCTCAATGAATATTACACATTAAAAAATAAAGTATATGTTAGTTTAGTTGGAAGGCCTATCGGAATACTTTGTAGAACATCTCCATTTTCATCTTTTACAACAGAGGCTGTGAACACTCATCATAAACGCTACGATTAGAGATGACCAAGTGTCCCATGAAATTATTTTTCTTGTTGTTTCTGAATGCACAATAAAACCAGCTCTGCCAGCTCCTTTATTTCTCTCTCCAAGAAACACCTGGGAGCCATCTTTCCATTTAGGTGCAATTTCCTGTTGAATTCTGACTTAATTTATCGCCAGCATGTCAGCTTTGATATCATTCAGTCCCTCCAGCAGCATGTCCATTAAGTCACTAGACAAGGATCTCATAGTTAAATGAATATATAGTAAACCCAATCACCAGCAGCAGCATATCATTCCTCTCTAGCTGCACTCTGGCCTTTTCCTACCACACCCCAGAAACCTCTTCATCCTGAAGCTCATGGTAGCCTTGGAATTTAGACATTTCCCCCTTCCTTATCTCTAGCTCCTGGGTCCTTCAAGTCATAACTAAAACCTCACCTTTTACAGAAAACCTTTCCCAATCCTTGTAGGGCACTCTAGTACCTTCCCTTTGTTAATTATTTCCAATTCCTCCTGCCTCTAGATCATCCACATTTGTTTTCATGTTGTCTCCCCCATTAGACTGTGACCTCCTTGAGAGCAGGGACTGTCCTCATAGGCACATCGTGTTTGATAAATGCTCACAGACTGACGATCTCTGAAGCCAAAGCTCCAGCCAACAGTCTCTGCCCCAGTTGTCCTACAATGGAGCACATTTCTCAGGGACACATAAATGGTAATGAATTCCACTAACCCTTGCCCTGAAACGTTCATGCTGTTCATACTCTATTCAGATGAGCTTGTCCAGAGGATCACAAACCAATGATTCAGCCTTTAATGGAGAAGGAATCCACTCTGTTGTGAGCAGCCATACCACTGTAGAATGGCTTCCAAAAGTCGGCACTGTAGGGCCTCTGCAATACTTCACTTATTAACTGTCAGAACCCAGTTCTACTGATGATGTCAGATTCAACATTAAACAAATTTGGGTTAGAGTTACCTCACCAGGAGCACAAACTAATGGTTAACAGAGCTGCCAAATAGAAGATCCTGCCAGATCCACTTTAACTCACAGAAATGGATCATTGGTAACTAATTACAATTACAATGAGCCTTGTTGGGGACATTCGCTGTTCACACACAAAGAGGCAGCTCCATGAGCTTAACTTGTTCCCCTAATTGGATGAAGAAACTCTCCAACAATTATGTTCATGTTATTTATTTACTTATTTGCGGGGTCCATATTTGAACCATATTAGGCCCTGCAATATTCTGGATTTTTTAGGCCCCAGACAAGGACAGGAAATGAATGGACCAGGAGCTGAATTGTCCAGGACATGCAGCTACATCTTAAAACAAAGACAGGTTTTTTCTATGCTTTACCTAGGCCATAATAGGGACAATACACTTATAGCCTGACCTGGAGGTGATGACCCTTGTGGCATGTCTAGGGACACCCCATTCCCAACCCCCAGGGTGAAACTTAGTGGCGCCAAAGAAACCTCTAAGAAATCAGATAGAGAACACAACTGAGAGGACTGAGGACCTGCCTGCTAAAGTCTAGAAAAGGGGCCAGAGGCAGAGAGCTTTCATTTGGCCAGCCATGAGTGACCACCATGAAACAAGCCTGTCCTTTCCCTGATGAGACCCAGAAAGGGGAAGCACATTTGGGCATTCCAGAAAGCATGGAGCTTTCTGACCCTGACAGCAATGGACACTATTCATTTAGTTTGGGTCTTAGTACATTTATTCCCCATTTGCACAAGCACTCCTTTGGGGCCACAGGAAGTTAGGGGTGAAATTAGGATCTTCATTGGACTCCAGGTATAAGTATATATGTGCAAAGGGACTTCAAATGTAGACTGGGAGGAAGAGGACAGGGCTTAGAGCACCATCTGGTGGTTGCTACGGGGATTGTACTCCGAGAAGCAATCAGCCTCAACCCACCCAGCCTTGGAAGGCACATATCATATCCTTGGCCTGGTCTTTGGCCTTCCTTTCCCTCCCTAGTGGCAATGTAAAACAGGTGGGCCTGTGGGAAGGGCTAGTCTTTGCCCTACACTTAGTCTAGCTCAGGTCCAGAGCATATGCAAAGGAAAAGTTTAGTCCAGGCCAGCTCAATTCAGGCTAAAGAATCCCAATGCCTAAACCTGGAGTATGTTTATTTTAAACATCAATGATCATTTCGGCTATACAACACCCTTAACTGAAGCTACACTGCCATTCGAAGCATTCATTGGAGAGAATGTGCAGTAGGAGAAGTGACTTACCCAAGGCCACACAAACTCCAGGTAAGAGAGCCAAGACTGCAGAGCTGCAGAGCCAGCACTCTTTTCTAGCCCTGGCTGGGCAATAGAGTATTAATACTATTAATAGATGCCACTGGGGGGGAGGGGGAGGGGGCACTACAGTGGATAGAGTACAAGACCTGGAGTCAGGAAGACCTAAATTCAAATCCACCTCAGATACTAGCTGGGTGGCCCTGGGCAAGTCACCTCACCCTGTTTGCCTCAGTTTCCTCATCTGTCAAATGGGCTGGAGAAGGAAATGGCAAAGCACTGCAGTATCTTTGCCAGGAAAACCCCAAATGGGGTCAGGGAGAGTTGAAACCCAACTGAGCAGCACCTCGGCCTCGCAGGGTTTTTATGAAGATCAAGCCAGATGAGACATGTAAAGCACTTAGTATGGTGCCTGGTACATAAGAGGTGATTAATAAATGCTTCTTCACTGAGCCCGCATTCCACTATCAAATGTTCAAATTTGTTCTCTTGATCTTCTTTGGTTACTACTATTTTCCCACCTATTTTTGAATTCTGATTCTAGCACAAAATTGCTTTTCTTATCAGCATTTTTAACCAGGGGCGGGGTGGAGGAGCCTGGCTATCCCCTGAAACACAGCCCTTCAATGCTGCTAAGGAACATAAATGGAGATTTGACTCCTTATAAGCACAGGATCTCCCTTCCGCCAAAATTTACAGGAGCCCAAGTTCCTCTGTTGAAGCCTTTATTCTTACCCCCCAGGCCTAGTTCATCAGCCCACAAAAAGGCAGCAGGCAGCCAGGAAATAGCCATTACATACCTGTCCATGCTCGAAAGGCCCTTCTGTTATTCATCACCCCACACCTTAGGAAGCTGGTTCCCCAGACTGACCATGGAAGTTAGAGGCAGGCATTGCTCCCAGAACAGGCCCGAGGACAGGGAGACTCGGCATTGCAGCTTTCAGACATTTGGCCTTTTCTCTTCCATCACTCGGATCTTTGATGCTTACTGAATCATTTCAAGCTGGGTATCAAGCTTTCCCTTGTAACTGAGCAGGTTCCATTAGCCAATGAGGAGATGGGGAGGCCTCCATGGCCTCTTTCCTGGATAGCAGCCTTTACAAACTGTATATTCAATATCAAACAATGTGGCATTCTCTTGTGTGGATAGATATCTCATAATATGACTAGCACTTAGAGAAAGAAAAGGCAACATGCCCATACCTTCCATACTCCACAAGCAACTTAGCAGTGGTCAAAAAGAAATCTAAAGGCACCTCGAGATCCAGGAATTTCATGGCAGCTAAAGAGAAAGCAGCAGGAACTGGGTCAGTGTCGTAACTGATAAAGTAAGGACATGCAAACATCTTGTTGTATTTTCAAAAGTGATTAAGCAAAGGTTCTGTTGGCAGGATCAGCTGAGCCAGATGCTGATTTCCCCCTCCCTCATTCCCTCTCACAGCACACTGTCTGCTTTTGTGCCTACCATCATGCAACAGCTTAGGAAATGTTACTAAATGAACTGACCCTACAATGGTGTGAGCAAACCCCAGGAAGGCCTCTGTGCTTTGGGCCAGCAGAGGATTTGGGAAGGTCTGCGCAGCTTTGCCAGCTTGCTAGGCCCATAAACAAATCGGGCTTACGATCAGGGCTGCTCAGTTCATCAGCCGAGCACATTTCTCATTTGCCTGCTCTCCTCTCCAACTTACTTTCTTTCTTTCTTTCTTTCTCTCTCTCTTTCCTTCCTTCTTTCTTTCTTCTTTCCTTCCTTTCTCTCTCTCTTTCTTTCCTTCTTTCTTTCTTCCTTCCTTTCTTTTTCTCTCTCTCCTTCTTTCTTTCCTTCCTTCCTTCTTTCTTTCTCT
>NW_027187258.1:1580380-1787683 GCF_028583685.1 Petaurus breviceps papuanus | reverse complement strand
TTCTTTCTTTCTTCCTTTCTCTCTCTTTCCTTCCTTCCTTCTTTCTTTCTTCCTCTCTTTCTCTGTCTTTCTTCCTCTCTTTCTTTCTCTTTCTTTCTTCCTTCCTTCCTTCCTTTCTTCCTAGCTGACTATTGGTCTTTCCCCCTGACATCAGTGGTCCTCCCTACCTCATTCCCACTCCCCCAGCCCACAGCATCCAAGTTCTGAGACTGAGAAGATGCTGATACTGTCTTGCCTTCAGTGAGGGCATTTCATTGACTCACCTTCACAGAGTTCTTCATCACATGCTTTAAGTCCCAAAAGGATTTTTATCTTTAAGTATAATCCAGCTGGATGTAAACATTCCTATTTTAAAAGAAAGAAATGACAACAATAGCATTACTTCCGTTTGGTTAGTTGTTACTTGCTTCAGTCATGGTAGGACACCCCCTTCTCTCCTCTGGCGCTGCCCCCACCCTGGTCACCTAACAACAGCTGCTGAGGGGAGAGGGGGAGGGGGAGTTGTCCTGCCTGCCTCCAGTCTCCATTCAGTCACCAGAGTGATTTTGCTAAAGCTCAGACTCCAGCAGCTTCCCATCATCTCCAGGATCAAATCCAAAACGTTCCCTTCAGAACCCAGACCTGTCCTACCTTCTCAGCCTTCATACACGTTGACTCCCCTGCCATATACTGCCCCATCCAATGATCCCAACTAAAATCTTCCCATCTCCAGGAAGCCTTCCCAACCCCTCCTAATTCCAGTGCCTTCCCTCTGCCAATTCTGCCTATTTATCCTCCATCTAGCTTTTTTGTACCTATTTGCTTGTTGCCTCCCCCTTTAGATTGCAAGTTCCTTGAGGGTAGGGACTGTCTTTTGCCTCTTTATATATTCTCAGAGCTTAGCTCAGTGCCTGGAACATGGTAGGTGCTTAATAAATGCTTATTGACTAACAGGATGATTCCTAATCAAAAGTTAATCCAAATTTTAAAGTTCATATAATAAAATCCAGTGTATTCCCAAAGCTATTCCCTGATATTTTATTCATTCCAATTTTAAGTAATCCAAGAAAAAAATAGATACATTGGAAATATTTCTATTAAGGGTTAAGCATTTTATGGCAGAAATTAAACTGTGAAACTATGAACTAACTACGCAATGTAGCGTTACCCAAGATGGACAGGTCATAGTGGAAAATTCTGACAAAAAGCGATCCACCAGAGAAGGCAATGGCAAACCACTCCAGAATCCTTGCCAAGAAAAGCCCATGGACAGTACTGAAATGATAAAAGAGACGACATCGGAAGATGAGCCCCTCAGGTCAGAAGGCCTCTAACATGCTACTGGGGAAGAGGGGAAGACAGAATGAAGTGGCTAAAGCCAAAAGGGGGCTCAGCTGCAGATGTGCCTGGTGATGAGAGGAAAGCCCAGTGCTGTAAAGATCGGTATGACAAAGGAACCTGGAAGATCTATGAACCAGGGTAAGCTGGACATGGTCAAACAGGAGATGGAGAGATTAAACGTTGACATCTTGGGTGACAGTGAACTTAAATGGATGACAATGGGTGAATTTAGTCCAGGTAATCATTATATCCACTACTGTGGGGTATAATGTCAAAGCAAACTGTTCAACGTCACTGGACTGCCTGTAGCTTCTTATTGCAAAATTCAGATTTAAATGGAAGAAAGTAGGGAAAACCAGACTGGATGGGGATGACATAAGTAACATCCCTTGTGAGTATGAAGTAGAGGTGATAAATAGATTTCAGGGATTAGATCTGGCCAACAGAAGCACTGAAGAATCGTGGACAGAGGTTCACAATCCTGTACAAGAAGTAGCAACCAAAAAAAAAAAACCACACACACACACATTCCAAAGAAAAAGAAGGGTAAGAAAACAAAATGGTATCTGATGAGACCTTTTAAGCTGAGGAAAAAGGGAGAGGAGAAAGGAAGAGATACACAACTGAAGGCGGAATTCCAGAGAATAATAAGATAAGGTTTTCTGAAATGAGTAAGGCAAAGAAATAGAAGAAAACAATAGAATGGGAAAAACAAAAGATCTCTTCAATAAAATTAGAGATATCAAGGGAATGTTTCATGTAAAGATAGGCAAGATAAAGGAAAAAATGGTCAGGACTTAACAGGAGTAGAAGAGATTTAAGAAGAAGTGACAAGAATACACAGAAGAGGGGGCGGCCAGGTAGCACAGCAAGTAAGAGCACCGGCTCCAGTGTTGAGGAGACCTGGAGATCGAATCCTGGGCTCAGACACTTAGCACCCACCCAGAAACACCTGGCCGTGTAACCTTGAGCAAGTTACTTAACCCCAATTGCTTAGGGGCGGCCAGGTGGCTCAGCGAGTAAGAGCACCGGCTCCAGTGTTGGGACCACCTGGAGATCAAATCCCAGGCTCAGACACTCAGCACCACACCCAGAAATAACTGGCCGTGTAACCTTGAGCAAGTTACTTAACCCCAATTGCTTAAAAAAAAAGAATACACAGAAGAATTATACTAGAAAGATCTGGTGTGGTTACTGATCTAGAGTCAGACATCCTGGAGAATGAAGTCAAGGGGGCCTTAGACAATAAGGAAGGTCAGCTGAGCTATGTAAAATCCTAAAAGATAATGGTGTTGAAAGTGCTGCACTCAATATGCCATGAAAATTTGGAAAACACAACAGTGGACACTGGATTAGAAAAAGATCAGTTTACATCCCAGTCCTAAAGAAGGGCAATGCCAAGGAATATTTAAATTACCAAAAAAAATTGCGCTTATTTCTGACACCAGCAAGGTTATGCTTGAGATTCTACAAGCTAGGCTTCAGCAATAGGGAACCAGTCATTACCAGAAATGCAGGCTGGTTTTCAGAGACAAAGAAACTAGAGACCAAATTGCTGGATTATGGAAAAAAGCAAGGAAGCTCCAGAAGAACGTCTACTTCTGCTTCATTGATTACATTAAAGTCACAACAAAATGTGGCAAGTCCTCAAAGAGATGAGAGTACCAGATCATCTTAACTTGTCTCTTAAGGAGTCTGTAGCCAAGGCCAAGAAGCAAAAGTTACAATCAAACATGGAACAACCGATTGGTTTAAGATTGTCACCTTATTTTCAGAGTACATCATGAGAAATGCCAGACTGGACAAATCAAAAAGCAGAATTAAGGTTGCCAGGAGAAATATGAACAATTTCAGATATGCAGATAATACCATCCTGATGGCAGAAAGTGAAGAATTTAAAAGTCTCTTGATGAGGGTGAAAGAGGAGAGTGAAAAAACTGGCTTGTAACTTAATGTAAAAAAAAAAACCCAAACCCTGAGATCATGGCAACTGGTCCCATTAATTCCTAGAAAATAGAGGGAAAAGAAGTACAAATAGTGTCAGATTTCATATTCCTGGGCTCAAAGATAACTTCAGATGGTGACTACAGCCAAGAAATTGAAAGACACTTGTTTCTTGAAAGGAAAGTTATGGCAAGTCTGGACATGCTGTCTTGAAAGGCAAGGAGTCCTGTGAGAGCTGGATTTTGAGGAAAGCTGAATGGCACAATCGACACTTTCCAGTCATGGTGCTGGAGAAGACTTTGGAGAGTTCCTTGGACAGCAAGGAGATCAAATCAGTCAATATTTAAAGAAATTAATTCAGACTATTCACTAGAAAAACAAATACTGAAGGTAAAGCTTAAATAAGTTGGCCACATAAGAGAGGAAGGACATGAGAAGACAGAATTAATTGGAAATAAAGAATAAAGTCAAAAGGAGCAGGGGAGGGTAGAGGGTGAGATGGATAGAGAGCACCATGGAAACAAGGAACATGAGCTTGGACAGACTTCGGAAGATAGTGGAGGATAGAAGGGCCTGGTGTGCTGTGGTCCACGGGGTCAGAAAGAGTAGAACACAAGTGAATTACTGAATAATAGCAAACAACAGCATCTACAATTTCTTTCCTGGGTCTTCCTCTGACTGACAACACACATTTCTGAGATAGCTGGCCAGGACGAAGGATACAGTCTGTGTCTACAAAGCAGAATTTTTGTCTGAGCACAGTCAGCTGGCCATGGCCACTCAAGCGCATGTTCCAAGTGGGAAGTCAGGTAAAATAAGAAGCACTAAAAGCATCTTCCAACATGAAAGACCCCAATAAACAAAGTAAACTAATGACACTAAAGCCTATGCATTACACCATTACCTTCTCCAAAACTGGGCTGGAACACGTGCTCTGGGTTCACTTCCTGGCCTCAAAAAAGCAGGGCTAGGTCTTCCCATCTTGGGAAAATACCAGGAATTTCCCTGAGCCATCCTACCAATCATACTATTTCTCTCCTTTTCATCATCAAACTTCTTGAGAAGTAATTTACACACATTGCCTACATTTATTTACCACTCTATTAAATCCCATTACCTTGTACTATCTGGCTTGTAGGGTCTTATTTTGCTACTAAAATTATATTCTCAAATGTCACCAAAGATTTACAACCAGTCCAAAGTGTTTCAGTTCTCTCAAATTCAACCAACATTTATGAAGCACCTATTATGTGCCCAGAGGCACTGAGGAGACAAAGACAAAAAAACAGCTTAGCCCCTGCCCTCCTGAGCAGAGCAACTGAGAAGATACAACATATGCACAAGTAAGAAAATAAAAAAAGCAAATGAACCATATAATCCTAAGTAATTTCAAGAGAAAGAGAGTATACTTTATTAACCAACTCCCTCCTGAAACCATCTCCTCCCTCAGTCTCTGGAACACTCTAGTAGCCTTTCTTCCCTTTAGATCATTACTTCTCTATCTCTTCTTCTCGCCCTTCTTCCTCCCTCTGGTCCATAAATGTGGACAAGCTCCATGCTTTTCTCTCACTACATATTCTTCCTCCATGATCTCATTGATTCATGTAGCTTCAGCGCCAATGACTCCCACATCTCCAGCTCTGCCCTCTTCTCCAAGTGCCAATTTCCCATCTCTAACTGCTTATTGGAAATCACACATGGAGAAACTGGAGTTAGATTCATTCATTCATGAAATATTGATTGTATCTTCTGCTGTCACCTCAAGCTTGTCACTTTCATCCCCTTAGGATTCCTCATTTCTGTCACCATTTCCATCTTTATTCAAGTCATTCAATGTCAAAATATCAAAATCATCTTTGACTCCTCCTATATCCAGTCATATCCCAGAGAGAAGATCTGCTATTACAATCCCTCTCCAAAATAAGACCCAAAGTGGCAGAATTTTAGAGAGGCTTCTATTTGGAATAATGGATTTTCCAAAGGGGGTGCCAAACCAGAGTATTTTATTTGCTTGCTTACTCATGACTTGGCCCCTTGTCTTTGTGCTGATTTCACTGTTTTATTGGGGTATGATTTAATTCCTGTGGTTACTGTCATCACTCAAGCCATCGCCTTCCAATGGCTGTCTTTGTTTCTCACTCTCTCCAATATAGTGAACGTGATTCATTTTCTTAAGGCATCATTTTCATGAAAGAAAAAAAAAGCCTTCAATGGCTTTCCATTGCCTACAGAGGCAAGTCCAAAATCCTTAACCTGGCATTCAAGGCTCTACACAGTCTAACTCCACCCTGCCTTTACATTCCTTATCTCCCACTATCAACACGGGTTGTCCCCTAAGTTACTTCATTCACTCCCACCTCCATGCCTTTGTTCGCACTGTTCTAAACCTGAAATACCGTTTTCCCTCCTCTTAACCTTCCCTAACATATCCTTTGGAGCTCAGCTCAGGGTGTTGGATTGCAAGTCACCCTCTCTGTTCTAGACAAATGTCCAGATCCGTCACCTGTGATTCCAAGTGCCCATCCTTGTGCTTGTTGTTAGTTACGTGTTTAATCGTCTCTGTCCTCTCCTCCAACCACATCCTAGGGTCCGAAAGAGCAGGGATCACATCTTAGGCTTCTCTACAAATAGGATGTCCACATATATGGCACGATGGAAAGAGCAATGTGTAACCCTGGATAAGTCACTTAAAGCTGAGCCTCAGTTTCCTCATCTGTAAAAATGTCAGCTATGGCTCAATATAGACCACAATCCTTCCATAAGATATCTCAGAGTTGTTGTAAGGAATCTCTGTCCTGGGCCCTCATCTCTTCTCCCTCTATACTATCTCACTTGATGATTTCATCAGCTCTCATGAATTTCATTTTATAATTTCAAGCTGATAAAGGTGCCAGGGACTCAAGAGAAGTGTAGAATTGAACTGGTTCATCCATGGCTCAAAGATGGGGAAAGGAAAAGCCTGGGAGAGAGGTCCAGGGATTAAAAGTCATACTGTAGAGGAACAGGAGGGTTGGGTATAGGAAGGCAGGCTTCAATCAGAGAAAGGAACTTCAGGGTTCTTGAACATGGAGGTAGCGCATTGGTGGGTGATGGCAAGATCAAGAATATGAACATCTTTGTATGTGACAGAGGTGAGGTGAAATAGGGCACGGGAAATAAGGGAGTGCAGGGAGTTTGAGAGACTGTCAAAATATGTATGTATATGTCTGCACACACATGTACATGGCATACACACGTGCATACCTATGCATGTATATATGTACATTGTGTTTGTGCATGCATGTTAAAGTTCCCAAATATGAGGGCAGAAGAACAGAGTAGAAAGAGATCTCGAGCCAGGCACCGAAAGGGAGGGGGGCGCACTAAAGGTTTGTAGACAGCAGCGACAAGGATCTCAACTCGTAGAAGATGTATGTTGTATGGACCTCGAAGGAGGAGTGATGGTGGGAAGGGGGACACCTGGAATTGGCAAGGGGCAGCAAGGAGTCTTCCAAATCTCCCACCTTGGCCAGTGAGCTAAGGGGAACAAGTGCAGCCAATACTTGGCATCAGTGATTGCCAGAAGGTGGGAGGAGCAGGAAGAGCCAAAGACTGAAGATGAAGGCATGCCTTAGGGTACCGTGGAAGGGCTGGGTTGGGATATGGAGGTGGGAATAAGGAAAGGGCAGTGGGGGACAGGGGCTGGGTTTGGATGATGACCTACAGAAATTCAGAATCATTGGGGTGTTTGGGGTATGACCAAGTGTGGATGTTAAATCACTGAATGAAAGCCACATTCCTTTTCAAAAGTCAGATAGAAGGTCCCTGTTTCCTCTCACCTCTTCCCTCAAAAAGCTGGAGATCAGGCAGGAGAAGGAACAGCAGAGATGGAAGTCCCATCTCCACCATTGTAACATCTCTTACAAAGGCGGACACTGTAACCAGGCTGCTGCCACACACCTGGACTGTCACCATCAATCCTGCTGACTGACTCCTTCCCACAAATCTTTCTCTATTCTAGTCCAGCCTCTACTCCGCTACTGAATTGATCTTCCTAAAGCAAAGGCTTGACCATGTTGCTACTGCCCTCCCTCCCCCCCACACCCCATTCAGTAAACTCCTGTGGCTCCCTATTACTTCCAGGATCAAGTATAAAATTCTCAGACCCATTCCTACCTTTCCAGTCTCCTTACATGTTATTCTCTTCCACATAATTTATGATCAAGTAACATTAGCTTTCTTGCTGTTCTTCCAACAGGCTACTCTGTCTCCTGATTTTGCATTTTCACCTGCTGTCCCCTATGCCTGGAATGCTCTCCCTCCTGACTTCTTTGAAGTCTCAGCTAAAATCCCACTTTCTGCAAGAAGCCTTTCCTGGTCCCCACCCTCATTCCCTCTGAGATACCCAGCTTCCCATTGGCCTTGTACAGATCTTGTCTGTACATGTTTGTAGGTCTGATCATGTCAAACCCCCCCACCCCAATAAACTCCAGTGACTCCCTATTGCCTCCAGGAGCAAATACCAAAACTCTGTTTGGCCTTCAAAGGCCCTCCCATCTTCTCACTCTTCTTACACCTTATCATGTACTCTTTGAGCCACGAATAAGACCTTCTATCTCCAGCCCTGGGTATTTTCTCTTGCTGTCCCTGAGGCCTGGAATGCACTCCCTCCTCAGCTCCACCTACTCTCTTCCCGAGCTTCCTTTAAGCCCCACATCAAGTCCCCCTTCTGCAGGAAGTCTTTCCCAGCCCCTCTTCATTCCAGTGCCTTGCCTCAGTTCATTATTTCCTATTTATCCTGTTTGATGCTCACTTTGTACAAATTTCTTTGCAAGGTTATCTCCTCCACAGGATTGTAAATTCCTTGAGGGCAGGGACTGTCTGGTCTCTTTTGTATAACCTCAGTGCTTAGCACAGCTTGGCATAAAGTGGATACAATAAATGTTTAGTGAATTGAATTGTCTCCCATTAAAATGTCAGCTCAATGAGGGCAGGGAAAGTATTTTTTCCTTTCTGTGTATCTCTAACCCTCAGTATAGCTCCCAGAACATAAGTATCTAATAAACAGCTGTTGACTTGCCAAAGTTAGGGAAATGGTGACCCTCAATGTCCTGCTTCTTTCTGCTCCCCCCCCCCAACTCCCGGTCCTTTGGGTTCCACTTTACCACCCCCATCTCTCCCTCCTTGGTCGGTGCACTCCTACCCCCTTCTTCCTCCAGTCCAGCCCAAGCTTTTCGGCAGTTCTCTTCAACATACACACAGCTGCTTCTGGTCTCATCTGCCCCCAGGGGTTCCACAAACATGCAAATCTAGCTCTCGAACCCTTGGCCTGTCATCCTGGACTTTAGCTTTTGGTTTTGGATCCTCAGGAGCAGGTGCTTTACATACAGAAGGTGCTTAATAAGTGCTTGTTAAAAGAGCCAGAAGGAGTGTATTAGTCTACTGGGTAGATGGAGGGCTCTGAATGAGGGCCTCCAAGGAGCCCACGTGACTGGGTGGTGATCAGCCCTGAGGGAGGGATGGGACCACAGGCTCGCCCTCCATCCCAGGCTATTCCCTGTATGCAACAATTCCTGTCCCGCTTCTTTGCACCAGGGGTTTTCCCACGCCTGGGATATACAAGACACCAATGTCTTGACCTTACCACCGATGTTAACTTTAGTGCATAGTACAGTGCTCCTGCCCCTCAGCCGCCACAGCCTCCCCACGAGCCCAGTAGACTAATACACTCCTTCCCCCCCCCCCCGTGAAGCAGAAGGGCCGCTGGCTGAGACCTTTGCCCCACCCCGCCCACTTGCCGGTAAGGTGTCACCTCCCTCCTCCATCCCCGATCCCCACGAGCCTTTGAAGTGAGGTTCCCGTTCTTTCTCAATTTGCAACATTCCCCCCAGAGAATGAAGGCTTCCAGAGGGAAGCAGCGTGGTTTCCTTCTGGGTAAACTGAGTCTCGTCCTCAGCAAACGCCCGAGGGACTTTTATGGAATTGAATGAAAGAAAGAAATCTAGAAGAACCTTAACCTCTCCCCTTGGGCCTCTGCCACGAGTCTGGAAATGGGAGCTTTGGTTACTGGAAATCAGGCCAGGAAGGAGAGAGACCACCCCTCCCATAAAGTCGATCTGAATGAAGCAGCCGGCCCAGTCTGGGACCAGAGAACAGATGACTCAAAGGGAAAGAAGAAACAAAGGCGTGGGCGAAGATGAGGGGATGCAGGCCTTTCAGCCGGAGGTTTTGGCCTAACTGCTTTTTTTTGTTACCAGGGGATGGAGAGGAGGAATCTTCGGAAATCATTAGAGTGTAAAAAACCAAAGGCGTCCACAAAGCTTTCTCTTTTTTTTAAGCTAGGGAGAATTATTTGATGATTTATGAGGTTAAAAGTGAGAAGCCCCCAGGCCTACTTTCCCAAATAACCTCGCAGATCTGAGGGCAGCCCGGAACAACAGAAGAAGAGACATACTGGGGACAGAAAAATGGAGAAGCGGGAATGGGCAGGCGAGAGAATTCAGAGCCCGTGCAGCAGAAGGCCGGAAGGGCTTCTTAGGGGCTGCACCACTGGGCTTTTTATCATCTGGCCTGGGATCAGGCCAGAAGAAAGGGAGTCCCTGGAAAGCAAGAGACAGCTAGAAGCAAAAAATAGCAGGTGGGCAAAAGTTTTTAAAGATTGAGGGCCCCACTTCCAGTGGGAAAATCCTAGGAAAAAGCCAAAGATGCAGAAGCCAAGAGGTTACCCTTCTTGAAGAAATCCTGATGGTACAAAGAAGGCAGAGAATAATGAGAATGGCCTTTCACACAAGCCAGTCTTCTGAAAGTGTTAGATGAGGAACGTGCAGACAAGGCCCTGCAAGAAAGCAAAACCTGAAGCAAGGGCAGACTTGCCACCACCATGAGCTACAGGGTCTCAAGATTGAATGTTGGTTGGGGTGGCTAGGTGGCACAGTGAATAGACCACCGGCCCTGGAGTCAGGAGGACCTGAGTTCAAATACAGCCTTCAGACACTTAACACTTACTAGCTGTGTGACCTTGGGCAAGCCACTTAACACCAATTGCCATGCCTTCCCCCTCCAAAAAGGAGAAAAAAAAAAGATTTAATGTTGGGAGGGTAGTCGCTCCCTTATTTTAGAGAAAAACAAACTGGGGCTCAGAGAGATTGAATAAATGTATCCAAGATCACAAAGGCACTCAGAAACAGTCAGGATTTTGTACATATTAGTAGGTATTTAGTATTTAATTGGTTCCAAAGAAAGCATGGACGCCACTAACACATGGAAATATTCATGTTCAAGAAAAAAGGAGGAGGGTGATAGTAAAATATTCCTGGAAGACAGGGACAACCTTCACTATTGTATGCCTGGTAAACAATCGACATTTGACAAATGTGTGTTGAGTGAATATCAGAAGGATTTGGAAGTAAGAAGAACAGAGCTCAACAGGCTCTACTGGCAGAAAAGGGCCCAGGTAGGCCCCTCCCTGCCCCCCACAGCCAGCTGTGATCCACCCAGCACCTCAGCCACATAACAGAAAAGGTGCTCTTATATCTCAGAGCAAACCAGTCTATGTTCAACTGTGAGAAGGGAGAGTTTGGTGAGAGTAGGTACAAGCAAGCAGTGCGAGACTGGCAGTGCCCATGAGCTTTGGCTCTGGACTCAACTCCTTTGTTCTTAGTGTGCTGCCCCTCCTCTTTCCCCCAACACTGCCCCTTCTACCTCCCCTATGACTGTTGAAGGCACTCCCACTCTCTCTTCCCACAGCCCTTCGCCCCCCCCCCCCCCCCCCCCCCCTTCCCCCCGCCCCCCTGCCCCCATCTAATCCTTTGCCAAGGCCTGGTCAGTTCACCTTTAAGCATCTCAGAATATACTTCCTTGTCTCCTCTGACCCTGCCCCCACCCTGGTCCAGGCTCTTAACATCTAACACCTGGGCCACTGCAGCAGCTGCTGGGGCTCTGCCTGCTTCAAATCTCTCCCCAGTGCTGTATGTCCTCCATTCAGTCACCAAAGTGATCTTCCCAAAGCACAGGTCTGACCATGTCACTCCCCTACTCAATAAACTGCAGTGGCTCCCTATCCCCTCTAGGAGTGAACATAAGATGCTCTTCTTCAGAAGCTGCTGCTCCAGACCCCATGCCAAATATGAATCAGACCTAGAATAAGGGATGAGGAAAGCTGTGGTCACATTCCACTTAGAGCAGCCCAGCTGAAATGACTTCTGAATTCTCCTAGTTGGAGAAGGATGCCCAGCAGGGGGCAGTGCGCATATACAACACAGAAGGAAAGAGATGTTTCCAGATGGAGTCTGTGCATAAATCGACAAGGAATTGAAGATGTTCAGCGTTGTCCTGCCTCCTAGAATCAGAGTTACCACGCTGCCCAGAGCATGTTCCTTAGGGCCACTGTTCCAGCACAACACTGGGCCAAATTCCAGCCTGCTCATCTGACCCACTAGAGAATGAATGGCTGCTTTCCTATGGCACGATCTGGTTCATAAATCGCAGTTAAAATCAATGTTCTGTGACCATCAAGTCCAAAAGCTTTTCTAGCAGACTCTGGTCCATGGAGGGTCTTCACCGTGTGTATGTCCTGGAGTCCTTGGGCATCAGTCTAATGATGTCTGAGACACTCCTTCTCACAATCATGCTTTGAAATGCATGAAATAAAATACAAGATTACAAAGGAACCTAATTCTACTGAAATACAATTATAAACAAAAGGCACAGACCCTGACTCTGTTTATTCAACTTGTTGCAGCAATGGCCAGGCCCTAGATCACTTTATTGAAGGACCAGTGGTCAGGTCAGCTGTCCCCTCTGGGCCCTGCTCCAGACCCAGATGACTTTCTCCACTGGCCCCAGAGTCCCCTTGAGAATCCCCCCGCCCCCCAACAGGCTCCTTGAGGGCAGGGCCTATCTCCTTTTTGTTTGTATTTGTATTGTCAAGATGTAGCAGAGGGCCAGAAGACAGTAAGCACTCAATAAATGTTTGACTTAATGCCAGGTCAGGAAACACTGCTCCAATCCAAAATCCTCAGCCTGGTAGTCAAGGCTCTTGTGATGTGCCTCCAACCTCCCTCCCAGCCTCACTTGAACAAGATATTTCATGTCCAGACTCTGAGCTTTTTCACTGGCCCACCTCCCTGGAATGCCCTCCCTCCTCATCTCTGCCTCCTAGCTACCCTGGCTGTCTCTGAGTCTCAGCTAAAATTCCACCTTCTCATTTCATTTTATGGAAATGTTGATTATTTCCAATTTATTCTGTGTATCACATTTGTACATAGTTGTTTATATGCCATCTTCCCCATTAGACTGGGAGCCCCTTGAGGGTAGGGACTGTCTTTTGCCTTCTTTACAGCTCCAGTACATAGTACAGCGCCTGGCAGGCAAGAGGCAGTGGGTAGAGTAAAGCCTCACACACTCAGGCCTGTGTCACTGTGAGGCGATCATTTCACCTTCACTTTCCTCATGTCTAGAAGCCAGGGGATACTGAAGAACCAGCATTGCTGGGGGGGGAGGGGGGGTTGCCAAGCCCCATGCAGCATGCATGGCTATACTTCCTACCTCACAGGGCCCTGGGGAGGAAGACACTAAGGGACGTTGTCAGGAAGCCTGTTCTGAGGACTCAGACACACGGAGCCTCAGAGGGAAGAGTCGACCACACTGCTCTTTGGACAGTCTGTGGAGAAGGGCACTTATGACCTGACCCAACATGGTTAGCAGGAGAACTCAAAAGAAAGGGATGGTAGAATGCTCCATAAGAAATGGCCGCATGGACAGTTTCAGAGGAAAGCAGAAAGGAAGACTTCTATGGGCTGACATTGAACAAAGGGAGCAATGTATACAGGAACAACATTGGAGAGAAAAGCAACTTGAAGAATACCATCATGGCCGAGTGGAGAGGACATGCAATCAGGCATGGCGCTCCCAACAGACTGAAAATACAGAGGAGGGAGAAGAGAACATGCATTTATTAAGCACCTGCTATGTGCAAAGTATGCTAAGCACTTTACAAATTTCTTATTTGGTCTCCCCAACAAGTCCAGGTCTTAGGCACTGCTATTGTCACTTTACAGTTGAAGAAACTGAGGCAGACAGCAGAGAAGTGACTTGCCTAGGGTCACACAGCTACTAAGTGTCTGGGGCTAGACTTGGCCTCAGCTCTTCCTGTCTCAACTCAATGTTCTAGCCACTTAGCCACCCAGCTGGAGGTGGGACTCTGAATATATGAGGGTTTTCTTTTTCCTTTTTCAATTTGGGAGTGGTATGGGGAGTAAGAAGGAGAAAGTAAATAAAATAAATGCTTGTAAAAATACTTTTTAAAAAATAAAGGAGAGGACAGGGGTGGCTAGGTGGCGCAGTGAACAGAGCCCCAGCCTTGGAGTCAGGAGGGCCTGAGTTCAAATCCAACCTCAGACACTTAACACTTACTAGCCGTGTGACCTTGGGCAAATCACTTAACCCCAATTGCCCTGCCCTCCCCCCTCCAAAAAGCAAAAAACATATAAAATAAAACTAAAACGACTTCAAATTTAAAAAAACAAATAAAGGAGAGGACAGAAGAGGTCTCTGTGTAGAAAGAACCAATGGGAGAAGAAAGATGGAGAGGTAAAAAGCCATTCCAAAGTTAGGGACATGGGAGATAAGGACAGTCCTGCTGACAGAGACAGGAAAGTCAGGGATGAAGATGCTGGGCCTGAGGCCGCTGGAAATGTCTGCAAGAGAGAGGTGGGGGCTGAGGAGAAGGTCGCACAGAGGCAAGACATCAGCCCAAACTGACCACCCAGACTCACCTTCATCCCCCTTGAACACCTTCTAGATGCCCACTCTGAGTTCTACAAGAATAAGCCCTTAGAAATGCTGAGAACTTGCCAGGATAAAGCGAGAAGGTAGAATGAAGAGATCTTTGCTCTTGTTGCAGTCCTCTCTGAATGTGCCAGCTAAAGACGACTTAGGCCTGAAAGGTTCTCAAGAAGAGTGAAAGCGATGGGAGATGGGACAGGCTGGGCCTCTCTATTGTTGCCATGCTGGAGTACTGGGCCATGGTCTGGATGCTAGACTTGGCTTAGGTTCTTCCCGAATGAATGTGGAACCCTCCACCGCAGCTAGCCAATCCCAGCTTGTGCTCACTGCTCTCCAGCAAATCAATGCTGCCACTCCATAATGGAAAAGGTGAAATCAATCCTCTTGCCTATGACTCCTGTACAGTCCGGGACTTTAATCCCAAGCCCAGCACCCACCTCTCCTTGAGGGTAGCAGCTCCCCCCTGCCTTCCAATGGCAAGGGCAGTCTAGCTTTTGCATTTGTAACCCCAGGCCTTAGTCTGCTATTTGGCACCAGCTCTGGGACCCTGGGCAAATTGCTTGACCTCTTGAAGCCTCAAATTCCTCCCTCTCTAGAATAGGGATAATGAACGTTAGAGGCCATCAATTCTAAACCTCTTATTTGGTTTTTGTCTTTTTAGAGGGTGGAAGGCAGGGTAATTGGGGTTAAGTGACCTGCCCAAGGTCACACAGCTATCACGTGTTAAGTGTCTGAGCTGGAATTTGAACTCAGGTCCTCCTGACTCCAGGGTCGGTGCTCTGTTCACTGAGCCACTTAGGTGCCTGTAAACCTCTTATTTTACTGATGATGAAACTGACACTTGGAGAAGTTAGCTAACCTGCCCAAGGTTATAGGACCTGACCCCAAGTCTCCCTGTTCTAAAGCATGGCACTCAATCCACTATTCCCTGTGGTCTTTCTTACCATGAGGCTCAAAGCAATGTGATAACTGTCAATGCCACAGCATCAGATACACTTGTACTTAGTCTGGAGACCTGGCAGAAGGAGCTGGTTGCCGACTTTGCTCATTCTCAATTTGCTCTGCCAGACTACAAGAGCATCTAGGAATTCCACAGCTCCTAACCCAGATGAAGGGATCTGGAGTCCAAATTTAGCAGAGTACCTGGTCGTTGCTTAATACCAAAGCAAATCCTCTCCCAGAAGCACAGATACAGGGCAGTCCCCCACACACATGAGCAGCCCAACTGAATGGCACCACACCAAGCTGACTCCCAAGTGCCAGGTAACAGCAAAGGGCAGGTCTGCCATGGAAACACTGGCATTTACAAGGGGGCAGGAGAAGGAGATGGTAGTTTGACATTTCCTCAGCCCCAGCTCCTACCTTCTTGACTTCTTACCACTCTCTGCCATGGGCAGCAAGGAACAGAAGAAATAAGCAGTCTTGGTCTATGAGCCCCTCTAGCAAGGTTATGCAGCAACAGCAAAGGGGAAGGGGAGGGAGAGAAGCAACAGCAGAAGAAAGAGCCCCCAGTCTGCCTCCTTCCTCCTCCAACCTTCACCCAACAAGCTGTAGATGGCAGAGCAGGAAAATCTGGGCCATTCATGCTTTACTGGGCCACTCCCCCCCCCCCCCCCCCATGTGTTCTGCCTTCTCTCAGTGGCTACAACAGTGAAGAGAAGACAAAGAAACCCTGCCTTGCCTCACCTTCCCAGTCCTACCTAAGCCTCCTCCATCCTCAGTCTCCCAGGAGCAAACTCTGTCACCTCCCCAAGCCCCCCACTATTGCCCTATTCATGCAAATTAAACCAGGAGTTGGTGGCAGTAGGAAGGAGGAGAAGGAAGGCACAGGAAAGGGTAAATGAGAAGAGAGGGCCATTTGGTCAGGCGCAGGGAAGAGGAGGGGTGAACGCTGGAGCCACACCTCCACCCCATCCCCTCCCTTCTTAGCCAGACTAGAATGTTCTAATGCAGCCTCCCAGACTCCTCCCTCTCCTTTGCGTTCAGCATAGAGAAGAAAGCCAGCGGGAGTCCTCTTCTAAGTCACTTAACTGATGAGGAAACAGGCTCAGAAAGGGGGTAGAAAGCCTTACCAAGAACTGAGACTAAGCCCTGGGCCACACTGGAGGGTACTTTTCACTACACCAAGCTTGGACCCTATTCAGTCTGGCCAGGGATGACTAGGGGATGGGAAAGAAAGCCAAGAAGGCAAAGAGAGAAACCAGGCTCCTCCCTCCTCAATGTCATCAGCAGGGAGAGAGGGGAAATGGGGTTCTCTAGTCCATTTAGGGATTTGTAAAGCTTGAAGGGACCTTAGAAATCATCTAGCCTGGCCTCTTAACTTTACAGATGTGGAAACCGAGGCCTAGAAAGGGGAAGTAACTCGTCCCAAGGTCACACAGTGACAAACACTAGAAACATGGCGTCCAGCTTCCCAGGTGCTGTGATATGCTCTGGTCCTGGCCCAAACTCCTCCCCTGCAGAACCCTGTCAGCCAGCCATAGGAAAGAGGAAGCCACACCTCTGCAGCCACTAGGTTCTACCTCCCCCCATCTTCTTTCCGTCTTCTAGCAGCTTCTCTGATTAGTCAGTGTCAGTAGAAAGAAAAGGAGGCAGGGAGGGAGGTACAGGATGCAGAAAATCCCATCATACTACTCACCTTCCTGTTAACGGTCTTCCCCCCTCCCTCCTCCCCCCACCCCCATTGCCAGCAGCCAGCAGAACCGGAAAAGGGAAGATAATGAGAAAGGGAGGAAGGCAGGGACCAGCCCCATCCGGCCCCCCTCCACACTGGCTTGGGGCGGGGGCACCCCTTCTCCTTCAATTCTAGCATTAGCCAGCAGCTCCAAAGCGAGGGCGGGCACATGACAGAAAGCAGCTCCTGCTCCACGCTCTGCAGCCAACACAGGGCCAGGCTTCTCCCAGGGCTCAGTCCCCTTGGTGGCCTGGGCAAGGAGCCACTACATAAGCCCTTCTCAGAATAATGCATTTAAATGCATACAAAGGAAATCAATGCTACAGAAATTCAGTTCTCAAAATATTCTGTAGAACAAGGTCAGAGACCCAAAGTTAAGTGCCCAAGTCTCCAATTTTCTGGTTAAGGAAACTGAGACCTAGGGAGAAAAATGGGGCTCCACAGCCTCTCCCAGCGACAGATTCCAAGGACCCAGGAAGTGAGTGGAGTGGAAGGAAGGTTGGGGGGAGGGTCTGCTTCCATCCCTAGCTAATGATTCCTCCTGGATCCAGCAGCGGCAAGGGGCGGGGGCATCGAGGAAGGGGAAGGGGGGGGAAAGTCTCAAACCCAGCTCTCCCAACCTCCACCTCTTCTCCCAGCCCAGTGTCCATCCAGGGCAAGGAAGGGAAGCAAAGCTGTGTTAGGCTGCCTGGACTCCCTCCCCCGCTTCCCGCCCTCCCATTCCCCAGAGGCCACAAGAGGGGAACAAAAGGAGAGGAGACAAAGAAGTCCCACCCTCCCCCACCCTTCTTATCCCAGTCTAGAATGATCTGTGGCACTAAGGGATAGGACAGACAGGAGAAGCCTATCCAGTCTCCAAGCGCCGCCTCAGAGTCTCATGGACCACTTTCACACGGCTCCTCCTGGGCTTCCTTACATGTTCTAATAATGATTAGCTAGTGGTGATGAGGTCAGTCAGCCAACAGGCATTTGGGGGGCACAAGGCACTGCACTCTGCTAGGCTGTGGGGTGGGAGAAAGACGAAAGAAAAAGCCCCACCGCCTTTGTTCCCAGTGTATCTCCAAGAGCTGCCTGGGGCTGCATGGGGAGGGTGAGGAAGAGGGAAAGAAAGCAAAGCCTGTAAGTTAGGGCAGGCACACGCACTCACGCACGCGCGCACACACACACACACACACACACATACACACACAGTTAGTTTACAGGCATACATGCACAGAGACAGACACACACCCAAAGTTAGCTTACACACACACACACACGCAAAGTTAGCTTACATACATGCACACACACACAAACCCAAAGTTAGCTTACACACACACACACACACACACACACACACACACACACAGACCACCCTTACCTCCCACCCCCAGCCTCTGCCCTTCCTGCCCTCCAACCTTCTTAGTCTCCTATCGCCTGTTATTCAGGAGAAAGCCAGCAAAATGGTGGAGAGAAAATTTATCTTGCTACCACTTTCCCAAAGTCGTTCTTTGGCAGAGATAGGTCAGTCAGCCAGTTGATAAGCCTGCATTAAAGCACCTAGAGGGAGGGGGCAGTTAGGTAGCTCAGTGGATAGAGAGCCAGACCTGGAGTCAGAAGACATCGTCATGAGTTCAACTCTGGCCTCAGATTTAGGGGTTAGGGTTAGGCTTACTAGCTGTGTGACCCTGGATAAGTCATTTAACTCTGTTTGCCTCAGTTTCCTCATCTATAAATGAGTTGGAGAAGGAGATGGCACACCACTCCAGTATACGCCATGGAAATTCCAAATGGGGTCACAAAGACTCAGATGCATCTGAACCATGCCAACAAGGCACCTAGAATGCACCAGGCACTGTGCTAAGCAGTAAGGACACAAAAAAGGGCAAAAGACAATCACTGCCCTCGAGTAGCTCCCAGTCTGCTGGGGAACACAACGTGGACAGGCACAGGCTTCCTATAAAGGGTGAGGAAGGAGAGCATCGCATCGCAGGCATGGGGGACAGCGACAGCCATTGAAAAGGCTCAGTGTTGTGGGGGGATGGAGGGATGTCAATGTGTGAGTAAATGGGAAAAGTAGAAGGACAGGTGATGAAACAAACTAGCCACATGACCTTGGGCAAGTCACTTAACCCCAACTGCCCTCCAAAAAGCAAAAAAAGAGAAAAGGACTAGATTCAAAGTGGGGGTACCTTAAATCAGTGATATCAAACTCAGATAGGAACTGTAATCACTAAGCTATATATCAGGGTCCCTGGATCCACATATCGACTGAGTTTGAAAATATAACATACGCGTGTTTTATTTTATTTTTATTGATCTTGTTCAATATTTTCCCAATTACATTTTAATCTGGTTCAGTCACATTTGGGAAGGGGCTAAGTATTTGCCACTTCTGTCTTCGATTGCCTCTTAGACAACTGGGGAATAACTAAAGAAATGTTGGCATCTGAATGTAATGTCATATTATTAAGCCACTGAACATACATTCCAGGGATGCCAGCTCACCAATTCCTGATCATCCAGAGAAAGATCGAGGACAATCACTCTATACTGCGAAAGCCTCAGAAACTATGTCAAAGAAATGTTGCTTAACAGCATCCTCAAAGAATCTAGTCATCCTCACACATCAGCCAGCGATGGGGTATCAAACAAGAAAACTCAAGAGGACCAATACACTATACCATGGGTGCAAGATACCCGGCATTGTCTGCCATGCAGACAATGGTTCTCAGTTTGGAATTGAATACCGGATACTACCAGATTTCTATGTCTGGGGAAGACAAGCAAAAAGACTGTTTTCATTTGTACAGCTGGATTTTACCATTCTGAGCCTATGTCCCAAGGAATCTTGAGAACATTGGTCATCGTACGATGGCTAGTGGAGAAATAGGGTGGAGACAAGAGCTACCTGGAAGGATTACTGTACCTTGGTGACAACATTGTCTTTGGATATAGGAAGAATGTGAGGATAGACCAGGGGTGGGGAACCTTTGGCCTCAAAGCCACATGTGGCCTTCTATGTCCTTTCGACTGAGTCCAAGTTTTACAGAACAGATCCTTTTATTAAGGGGATTTGTTCTGTGAAGTTTGGATTCAGTCAAAGAGGTGCACTTGAGGACCTAGAGGACCACATGTGGCTACAGGTTCCCCTGCCTTGGATAGACTAATGAAAGTGATGTATTGGCTGGAGGATATTGGGCTGAAGCTATCAACTGACAAGTAAGAATTTTCAAAAGATTGAACCCAGAGGCAATTATCTTTCTTGCCTAGGACTATTGCAATAAATATTCCTAGGGTATATACAAAATTATTTCTGAGTCATGAGACCAACAAGATGGAGGATTAGATACTTTCTCTGATCCTCATGTCCTTTCAAGCTTCTCCAAAATAGGAATTATGGGTATTCAGTGCATCCAAGGAAGAAGGCAATGTTAAAAGCTGAATAAACTGAAGAAAGAAAAGCAAAGCATCCCAAAGAGCAAGAGGGGTAGCAGGAGAAAGGAAAGTATTAAACAAAAAGAGAGAGAAGACCCCTAATGCTGGCATTACTCAACCACCCAGTAGCCCTGGGCTACTTCTTCCTCAAAATCTGGTAAAGGTTAGGGGAACACACACACACACACACACACACACACACACACACACACACACACACACACACACACCCAGCTTCCCTCCGAAGATCCCTTTCTACCAGCAAGTTCTACCATTAGGGAGTGGCCAGGATGATCCTGCCTCATCCCCACCTCTCTGCCATCTGTCAAAAATAAGGAGGCATGAAATCACACAACAAAAGCAAGGAACAGTAACTGAAGCTGGGAGCTCATATCTATAGGCTGTCCTGTGCCCTGCATGGCATCCTGCTTCCTCAGCCATGAGTGAAGGGTTTAATCTGATACAAACAAAGTCTCAAAGGGCTCTTCAGGATACAACGTCACATTCGGGTTAGGGTAATAGGTGAGCATAGAAGATAAGGCTGGACAGGCAGAAGGAGCCTGCTGAGGGCCTTGAATGGCAGGCAGAGTTGTTTTCCTTTATATAATAGGTAAAAGGGAAACATCTCAGAGTCAGGGAAAGACTCTGGTGGTCTTAGCGAAGCCCAGTCTTTGTGGTCTCTGACGTACTAGAAAGCAGACCTCCTGATTTGCTTTGAACTGCCCCAGGCTGCCTTGTTTCACTAAGCAAGCAAATATGTGGGCACTAGTCAATAGTCACAGAAGCCAACGGAAGAGAAAATATGGGCCAGCCCACTCTACATTTCTGTTAATCTGCTTCCTGAACCTGAGCCATGTACAAGCCAAGCCATGTACAAACCCAGGGTGAGTGACTTAGATAAACAGGAAAACATTCCCAATCCCCCTCAGCAATCATCTCCCCGATCACAGCAGCCCAAGTAGCAAAGAGGAGGGAGAATCTGGTTGACAAAACTCTGGCCCAAAATGTTTGGTCACTTATCAGTGAGCCTATGAGCTAAGAGCAAAGAGAAATAAAGCCGCGCCATCAACATTCTCTTGCTTCTTGGTCTTCAGGGCCAGAAGAGGAAGGATGGGGGAAAGTCAAAGCAAAGCCTCCACAGCTCAGCTCCAAATTTCCCTGTCTCTTAAGCAACTGTGTCAGAAGCAAAGAAGCGGGCACAGTCCAGAGGAAATTTCCATTCCATTTCTTTCACTGCCATCCTAGAGTTCTTTTCCTTCCTGGAACCAGAAGCAGCAACAGCAGCAAAGAGGAAGAGGAAGAAGAGAATGAAAAGAGAAAACCACTGGGCCTTGCCATTGTATACCTGCCCCCCACCCCAACCACTGACAGGAAATGAGAGAAAACCTGCCACCCTCCTGCCCTGCCCTCTCTAAGTGGTCCCGGGAGAAAGCAGTTAAAGCTGCCCCCTACCCACCCCCAGCCTCTTTCACAGCAAGATCATAGCAAGGAGAAATGAAATTTTTTCTCTCTTGCAGAACTACTGTCTCTGGATTGCTGTCCCAGGCTGGCTGGCCAAGAGTACCTACAGCACATGTGGCCTCTCCGAAACCAGAAGGAAGCCCCCAAAGCTAGGCATAGCTAATCACTCAACTTCCTGTCCCACCTCCTGCCCCTTCACCTTGCCAGGATGTTTTACCATCAGCACTGGCCGCAGGGGTTGAAGTAGAAACTACCTTTCAGCCGGCTCTGGCTGCCTCAGTTACTCTGCCCCTTCAGCAGAGTCCAGGAAAACCAGGAAGGGATTTGAGAGGTGCTCTAGGTCATGCACCACATTCACCCCCCTTCCATCTGATAGAAGGAAACAGGTCCAGAGAAGCCCGCAAGCAAATGTCATCAGTGGGAGAGACCCCAGGGGTCTTGGGGAACGGAAAGAGAGCAAGGAGGCAAGAAATAAAAGGGAGAATTAAAAACCTAGCCCAATAAGGAGGGGGGTAGAGGATGAATCTAGCCTCCCACCCATCCCCCCTCAGTTGGAGATCACCCCCTCTTCTTCCTAGCCTAGTCTAGTATTTCTACCAGCAGACACAAAGTAGCATGGGGACAGAAAAGGCTATTCTGCCACACTTTGAGATTCCCCACCAATCTTTTGCCTACCCTAGCACCAGCAAAGAAACAGTGGCAGTTACAGCAAAGAGGGAAAGGCTTAAGGGGCAAAGAAAAAGAAGAGGGAGAAAAGCATCTTCCCGGAGCAAAACAAAATGAGAATCTTCCCACTTCCCCTTCATGGCCATCAGCAGCAAGGGGCAAATAACAATGCTGATGACAACTAGCATTTCTCTGACATTTCTCATGTGCCAGGCACTGTGATAAGCACAAACATCTCTTTGGATCTCACAGGAACCCTGGGGTGGAGGTACTATTATGATTCCCATTTTACAGATGAGGAAACAGAGGCGGCCAAAGTGAAATGACAGCTTGGACGGCTGAGGTCTTTCTGACCCCAGGGTAGTTAGGTGGTGCTGCCAGATAGAGTGTTAGGCCTAGAGTCAGACAGCTCATCCTCCTGAGTTCAGATCTGACCTCAGACACATACTAGCTGTGTGACCCTGGGCAAGTCACTTCACCGTGTTTGCCTCAGTTTCCTCATTTGTAAAATGAGCCAGAGAAGAAAATAGCAAAGCGCTCCAGGATCTTTGCTGAGAAAATCCCCAAAGGGGGTCAGAGAGTCAGAAGCCTCCAAAAAAAACGGAATGAACAATAAACAAACAACAACTTCCTGACTGCTGGACTGGCGCTCTAACCATTGTGTTACCTCACTGACAAAGAGGAAGTCAAGCTTAATGTCAAATTTCTGTGATCAGAGGTAAGAGGAAGAGGCAGTCTTTGAATTGGGCTCTAAAGGATGGATGGGAAGGAATTCAACAGGCAACACAGTCCTGGGGAAACATCCAGAATTAGGGAACCACATTGAACAGGGGCACTGGACCAAGCCCATGTAGGCTTGGGAAAGGACAAGTCCTCTAGGCTACAGTACAGTGTGAGAAAGACAGTAATAGAGACTAAAGCTGGAAAGGAAGAGTGCTTAATCCAATGGATGCTTTGTTCAGTGATCAGTTGCAAAGCATGGAAGATTTAAACATTTTCTTTATGAAGAAATGCCATAACAAAATTAAATTAAATTCAAAATTTAAAAAAAATTCCTCAAAAAAAATGCCATAAGTCTATGTGGGATCTACAGTGGAGCAAGGGGAACAAGGAGCGCTGTCAGGAGGCATCCCCATGGTCCAGGAAGGCAGTTCCCAGTGTCTGCCCTAGCTGCTTGGTAGTGGGAATAGAGGAGGGGCCAGATGCCCTAAATGGCAAGTTACTGTTTCCTTGCTGGATGTGAGAAGGAAAGGCAGCTCAAGATAAGCAGAAGGTTCAAAACCAGGGAAGATGGAGAATGGTGATGGCACTGCCAAGTACACTGAGCTCAAACAGGATGGAAGGTTTTAGGAAGCAAAGTAACATGGTGCAGCATGGAATCACATGGTGAAGTGTAGATGCCCCGTGTGCAGCCCTGCCTAGAGCACGGGCTTGGCAGTCACGTGTCACTCCCACCTCATCCACCAGCTCAAGGTACTAACACTCATGCCTGCTCCCAGGCGGTCTGCACACCATTAGCACCATCAGCATTCCTACAAGAAGGGCACTGATTGGCATTGCTCAGGGAAGCAGATGTATAGGGAAAAAAAGCTGGCCAATGTCGGACAGTTGAGGAAACCCATATGAAGGGAGAGCTTGGAAAACATTTTCTAGGCTTGGGATTCACCTTCTTGGGTCCTGGGGCCCTTGGGCAGTCTAGTGAAGCCCATAGGTACCTTCTGAGAAGGGAACAAGCTCTCAGCCCCTCCCACACTGCCATTGGCCTTGGGGCCTCCCCCTATAAGCACTTGTGGATACCCGCCCCCATTTCTTTTTGCCCTAAGAGGCCTCATGTGGGGGGTGGGGGAATCCCAACCTTTTCAAGTCTTTATGAAAGGAAATGAATTTGAGTTTCCTATGCATATGCACATAAATAAGGTTATTTAATTTCAGGACATGCTTACCTAACATGCATCCACCCCCTTAACAGGCTTCTCTTGCCCCGTGGGGATAGCAGAGCCCAAGTTGGGAAACCCTGTTATGGGAGAAAGAAACTTTGGGAAGAATTGAAGCTCTTCTGAAGGGGCTCCTTGAGTAAGACATCAGCAACAAGAGGAAGGAGGAGGAAACACGTTTATGCCACTTGGTTTGGCCTTCCCCTCTGCCAACTTCTCATCCAAATCAGCTAACTCTATTGATAGTCATTGTCTGACTCCAGGCCTAACACTCTATCTGGCAGCACCACGTAACTACCCTGGGGTCAGAAAGACCTCAGCCGTCCAAGCTGTCATTTCACTTCGGCTGCCTCTGTTTCCTCATCTATCAGGGAAGAGAAGAGTCCTGTTGGCACCAGCACTCCATAGACGTGCCTCCCTCCTGCCTAAATGCAGAAGGGAGCAAAAGGAAACGGCAGCCAGCTCCAAAGCCTGCATCTTCACAGCTTTTAGCATCTTCTATCCCAACATGTGTTAGTGTTAGTCAGTGGCCACAGGGGGGAGAAGGGAGGAGACAGGCCACTCTTCCTCTCCAGTTTTTCCCAGAATCCTCTCCGTTGCACCAGCACAGTAGCCAGAGGGAGCAATAGTATAAGGTTATCGTTTCGCTTGTCAGCCCTTTGTCCAGTAGTTACAAACCAGCAGAGCTAGATCAAGGAATCCATTCCTTTTATTTAAAAAACTAATCTAAAAGGGAAGTGATTTGTCAAAGATCTTGGAGACAGCTAGTGGGAGAGCCCCTAAACCACACACCCCCTCACTGTTTCCTCAATGACCCTCCTTTCCAAATGCCTCCCATGGTAAAGGAGAAGAGAAAGGGAAGGCAGGCAGGCAGAAAAAGGTCCCTACCACAGCCACTGGGTCCAGAGGAAAAGGCAAAGCCTCATAATGGGCACAAAAAGGAGAAAAGGCAGCACCACCAGCAAGAAAGCAAAGGGGAGAGGGAGCTAACCCCCAGCTCTCAATCCCTCACTCCCTTCCTCCTCCTGTTCTCTCTCATAATTTGCAGGGACAAGGGGTGAGGGAGGAGGTAAGGCAAGGGAAGAACAGCTGATAGAGCAGCAAGGGGAAGGGGAGGACTAGGGACTAGATCGCTGCTGCAGTGAGAAGGAAGAAGGGAGAGAGGTCTTGCCCTTATACTGCTAGACCCCTTTTCTCTCTCCAGACTACCCTTCTTCCCGCTTTTGTAGTATGTTCTCCCATTACTCATTGACCAAAAAGGAGGAAGGGAAGAGATGAGGAAGGTTCTCCTCAGACTCCTCCCTCTGTGGGGGGAGGGGAAGAGAGCAACGTCAGCCCTGCCTTGCCTTCCTCCCCAGTTCTAGCACATTCTACCATCAATCATGGTAGCAAAGGGGCAGAAGAGCCAATCACTGGCCAAGCCCTCCTCCTCGGGCTCCTCCTTCTGCGCCAGAGGGGGGGGGGGAGGGCCTCAGCCCCGCCTCCCCATCTGCCCCTTTTTCCAGCATGTTCTACATGACTCATTGGCCTTGATGGCTCCGCCCACGGGTTCCTCCCTCTGCGCCATGCCCCCCCACCTCGCCTTCTTGGGGAAAGGGGCACAGGGGGGCAGGTGCCCTTCCTGCCTGTATGCCCTTGCTTGGCCGGTGCACCCCCACCCGCAAACCCTTCCTTCCTTCTAGCCCTTCCCTAGTTAATTGAACTGTGTGGAAAGAGGAAAGCAGGAGAAATGGCAGCTTTCCTGGCTGCCTGAGCACTCCAAGGAATCCCCCGCAGCTGCCCAGTGCTCCAGCAGCAGCACAGGGAAGGGGTGGATTAGGGGGAAACAAAGGCAGCAGGGCCATGTGACCTAGGGACAACCCTACACGCCCCTAACACTAGCGGCAGGAAGCGGGGATGCTTGGCCAGCCACCCCTCATGCTTCTCTCCTGAATGCCCTAACACGGCTCCATGGGAGGAAGGGAGGGAGCAGAGCCCCAGCCTCCCAGACACCATTTTCACTGCCTCCCAGGCTCCTCCTCCCTCCCAAATATCATCAACAAGATGGAGGAAGGTGGAAAAAACCCAGCCCTTTGCAGCCCCCCCTTCCATCCTCTCCTCCGCCAGCAGGGGTCAGTGGAAGCAAGGGGAAGAGATGCAGAGAGGCGACACAAAGGTTGGTTTCCAGCTCTAACCACTGCTGCGCCCTGTCGGCCCCAGTGCTTCCGGCCTCGTGGTGGCCTCAGCAGCAGCAGGGAACGGGAGGGAAAAGGAGAAACAAAAGCAGCCTGCTCAGGCGTACCATGGACAAAGGTGTGCAAAGGAAGAGGAGCCACAGGCCCCGCCCGGCCATCATTTCCTGCTCCCTTCCCAGTCCCCCACCCCCTGCATCTACTGTCCTCTGAAAGCTGTATGGCTGGCTGTCAAGTAAGGAGAGAAAGCCCCGTCCTGACACTGCTTAGCCGCTCCAGGAACAAGGAAGGGAAACAGAGGCTGTGAAGAGGGATCAAAAGAGCCCCCACCTAGTCTCTGCTATTTACTTCCTTTCCCTTTTTCTTCTGCCCCTTCCATAATTCTCTCCCAGACCACCCTCCTCCCCCAGTCCCATCAGATTCTCCCTCCCCCCCCCCCCATTTCCCCCGGCCCAAGAACACAAGTCCAGATCAGGGTAGCAGGTTTTCTCTCATTTCCTAACAGCGGTTGGGGTGGGGGGGCCAGCTGGAGCCTCCGGAAATTTCAGGGGCTCTGTGAACCTGGAGGGGGGGAAGCACATCTTTATCTTCACTGACCTTCCTTCAGTTATTTAGAAATAGGGTTCCAAGACTGTCCAAGGGGCTCAATACAAACAATGCCAAGGAGCCATGCCCCGGAGTACGGTGCCATTCCAGCACTGGTAGAAGGGATTGGCAGACATTCAGTAGAACTAGAAACAATGGTTGGAAACTGGAGAGAAGCAACTTGTTGTCTGGAGAAAATGGAAGATCTTCCCAACAGTTAAAGCTAAACCAAAAGGAGAATAGAGAGGCCGCCCCACACTCATATCATTGCAAAGATATTAATGGTTTTTTACCACCCTTTACCAATATCATCAAAATGACGATGCTGATTAATTGCTTTATGAAGTTAATGCTATACCAAATAAACTACTAAAAAGTTACTTTATAGAAACAGGTAAAATGAATTTAGGGAAACAAAATTTCAAGAATTTAAAAGGAATAATGAAAAACAGGAATAACAAGATCTTAAACCTCATTAGAAAACAAAAATCATCAAAATATTTGGTTTCTGGTAGAAAAAAAAAGAAAATAGAAAAGTTAATCACTAAAGGAGACCTAAAGGCAAGTAGTCACTACAATCCTATCTAAATGGTATCCTCCAGTCAAAGATTAGCTCCCTGAGGGCAGGGACAGAAGCTTTGTATTGATATTCCCAGAGTTTAGGATAGTTGAATGCTTTGTTATTCATGCACTTAGATGAGCACCGTTGGGATAGTTGATTCCAGTCAACTAACATTTATTCTGGACTCTTCAGAATGTAGGACACTTGGCTCAACCAGAAGGAGTAATGACACAGAGCAGGAGCCATCCCTGGGTCCCAAGGAGCTGCCATTCCACAGAGGGGAATGGAGGGGAAGGGACGGCAGTACAGGTAAGCAGATGGATGTGGACAAACAAACAAAACCCAAGATCCTTATTCAGGGGAGGATAGGGCAGCACTCCCAACAGGGAAATACCAGGCGAGGCTTGTACTGAACTGATGATCATTATTGTTATTATATATAAAATGTCTCCTTTGGTCTTCAGAGAAACAGCCACATAGTTAATCATCAGAAAACTTGTGATGATATTGAGTTTTACAAGTTAGGTAAACTGCCATCCAAAGTAGGCATCGTGAAAAAAATAACAACAAAATCTTGTTACCTCGTTAGCCAAGTTTACAATTTCAAGAGCCTTGCCCTGATACTGCCCCTGGTCCCAGGCCAAGTAAGTATTGGCGAGCAGGCGGAGAACTCTACCTGTAATGAAAGACACCCACACGGCCGATGGGAAAGTGGCATCAAAGTGAGAGATACACACACTGAAGCAGTAGGAGCTTTCTCCAGCCCAGACAATCGTTAGAAAACAAGATGCGATTAAGGGCCCCATGGCTAGAGGCTGGACAGCAGCCTGGGGGATGACTTGGACCACAGGTAATCAGCATGCCACGACCACACAGACCAAGATATTTGTCTCGCAGGGGCACAGAAGAGGCAAGCACAGAGCTCGGAGCTCTTTGCATTCCAGGCTTCTTTATATCAAATCTAACAGTCATTATTTTTCATGATGTCTCACAAGCATTCGTGCACTTTCTAAGAAAGCCTTGGTCTCTGATGAGGTAAGGGAAACATAAAATGTTGAGGTCTAGGGTTAGGGGTGCTCCAGACCCCAAAATACCAACACGCCAGGTCCTGCCCAATGAATTTGACTCAAGTTTTCTCTCAGCCAAAGAAAAGCAAAGTTTGATAAAAGTTGGCCATAATGTATAGACTCTTAAGGAGCTTCGGTATCTGTGACACATGCATTGGGCAAGCAGGCCAGAATCATCTAACACAGAATGAGCCTCTGCTGGTCATTCTATGGTGCACTCACACACATGGAGAAAAGATGGGGTCTTATATACAGAAAGATTGTGGGAGGAATCTTTAGGGGTGGTATACAGGAGGAGTTTGGGGAAGGTCTTCAGGAGGAGTCAGATGAGGTCAGACTCCAGTGATTAAGAAATTAAGGTGGGAAGTAGCTGGAGGCTACCTGGAGACAGACCTTGGAGGGTTTGAGAGGATCCAGGGTGGGAGCTAGCTGGACAAAGGAGGGCTACCTAGTAACAGAGGTTTGGGCCAAGCCATAACGAAAGACTAATGGCCTCAGGCAAATTCCTCCTCAAATGGGAAGATTCAATCAGAACTCAAGGGGGTTCCCAGAGCCTGTACCTCATTCATCTCTGCTTCACAGCTCAGAAAACTGATGCATAATGATCAAGAGTCATTTTCATATCTTATGAAGCAATACCATATAGAGCATTGGCTTGGACTTACCCAGTCTAAGACAAAAAAAAAAGACAAGTGCCCCCCACCCCAGGAAGTGATAGAACATATGTTAGCAAGCTGCTTACTAAAGTGCTCGTGAAGCCAGGTAGCCTGGTAGACACGCTGAGAAAACAGGGATAAGTCACTGCATGCAGGTGGGGGCAGGACTTGTCTGAAAACCCCATTCTTTTCTTCCTTTGAACAGCATAAAAGTTTATTACATGAATGGACAATTCCAGCAGCAATTCTACACAGAATGAAAACGCACGAGGTCCATCAAACCTCTGAATGGTCACTCTGTAATTCCCATAGCCAGGTCTGCCATAAAGGGGCCTCTGTCCCGCTCCCAGTGTTGTTCTGGTATTGAAGAAGGCCCCCAAATCAGCTATGGCTAATTCTTTTCACAACTATGTAAGCAGAGAGAGAGAAGAAACACAGGAGAACAAAGAACTTTGCTAATACGTCCTCACCAGGAAAGAGTAGGGAGGAGCGACACGTTTATGTACAACTTTAAGGTTTGCAAAACTTCACACATTTTATCCTCACTAAAACCTTGGGAAGTAACTGCTATTATTATCCTCATTTTACAGATGAGGAAACTGAGCCAGACACAAGCTAGAGGGAAAGGGAAAAAACCAAGCGTTTCTATAGTGCCTATTATGCACCAGGCATTGTGCTAAATATTTTACAAATATTATCTCATTTCATCCTCAAAACAATCCTGGGATAGTGTGTTCTTATCCCCATTTTACAGCTAAGGAAATTAAGGCAGATGGAGGTGAAGTGACTTGAAGCTAGAGACACAGCTAGGAAGTATCTGAGACTGGATTTGAACTCTGCTCTTCCTCACCCCAGGCCGGGCCCTCTCTGGCCACCCTACCACTATATAACCATTGCCTTTCTCTGTGTGCTGCAAGACTGAAGAGCTCAGCCACTTCATTGTTTTTCTTTGAGCTGAGGAGTTTACCTTTGACCTCTCACTGCTACTTCTGGATTTCAGAAGAGTGGCCTTTATCTTGCAAGTTGCAGCAGCCCCTCTCATCCCCAATAGCTTACCTGCATCTATGATTCCATTACCTCCTTCTCCACAGAAATTGTTCTAATTCCTCTCTTCTCTCTTTACACCCCTCTCCTCCCTTCTCTTTCAGCTGAGGACTTTGTCCCCTTACTTTACTGAGGAAAAATAAAGTCACTCTCCATAAGCTCCCTCTTCCCCCATTCTATTCATCTTCAACTCTCTCCTCCTTTTCCCTAGTTTATGATCAAGATGCGGCCCTTTTCCTTCCCTAGGACAATTGAGATTCCAGAAGATTAATGATGGCACATGCGCCCCACGTCCTGATAGACAGCTGAAGGACTCAGTGCAGAATGACACATGTCTTTTGGAAATGGTCAATGGAGAAACTGATTTGGCTTTACTGTCTGCGACTGTAACGAGAGTTTTATTTTTCTTATGCTGTTAATTGCTGGGGTGGGAAGGAAAGGTTTTTGCTGACTGAAACAAATAAGTATATATGTGTGTCTATGCACGTGTGTGTATGTATATATATACACACATGTAATTAAAAGTTCGACAATCTATGGGTGTCTCATTTTATTCCGGTCCTCAGCCTGAAGCACTACACCAGTCTGAGTCAAGCCCAGCCCAAAACATTTCACGTTAGTCCATAGGATTGAATCAAAATGACCTCATGGTTGATATAAGGAAAGGGTAAGGTGGAGGAAGGGGAGCCACAGGAGATCACAGCCAAGGGGCACCATGTTTCTGAGGGCACTTCTGGGGGTATAAATACTGCAAGTCCTCTCAATGGGACAGAACCAGAACCCTACAGACCTAGGAAGATTAGGAAGTAAGCTGTCTACTAACATTAGATGTGGAATGTGCTTTGGGTCTTTAATGACCATGCCCTGAAGATGATAACTTGGCATGTGGGGGCCCCACCAGCTGTGTTTGGGCCTGGGTCCTCCTTCCTGAAGGCTGTTAATTTGGGATTGTCTAAGAACTGTGCTGAATGGAGTGTTTAGCATCTCTATATGGCATTGGGTGTTAAGAACTGTGCTGCATGGTCTTTGTTGAGACTGTTTAGTGTAAGGCACTTGAAAAACATCACATTTGGATGTCCCAGAAGCCCAGAAGTTCTCTAACTTCATAGAATTAGGGATGTGAACTAATGTGTTGAACTCATCCCAGTTGATTCACTGAATGAAGGGGGTCGCTGAAGGGAAAGGACAGAGGAAGGGTCCATGTGGTTAAGGAAACTTTATTGTCCAATTTTAAAGGTCTACGAGTGTTTTAATTTGTTCTGACCTTGAGCATGAACCATCAGAATGACCAGAATCAGGTCTATCCCAGAACAATCCTGAAAGTTCTGTCATTTCTTACCTCCACAACATCTCGAATACATGCCCTTCTCTCTTCTGACACTGCTGACCCCTGATGCAGGCTTTCACAATCTTATACCTGGACTATTGCCACAGCCTGCTGGGAGGGGAGGGTATCTCTCCCCTCTCCGATCCATCTTCCAAAAGTGATTTTCATAAAGCAAAGATCTGACCACATCACACCTTACTCCATAAACTCCAGTGGCTCCCTATCAGCTCCAGGAGCAAATACAAAATGCTCTATTTGGCTTTCAAAGCCCTTCATAATCTGGCCCTTCTTCCCTTTCCAGTCTTCTACCTTACTCGATGCCATGTGCTCTTCGATCCAGTGACGCTGGCCTCTTGGCTGCTCCAGCTCTGGGCCTTCTCTCTCACTGTCCCCCAAGCCCGAAATGCCCTCCCTCCTCTGCTCTGACTACTGACCTTCCCAGCTTCCTTTCAGTCCCCTCTAAAACTCTGCTCTTCTACAAGAAGCCTTTCCCCATCCCTCTCCTCTTAATTCCAGTGTCTTTACTCTCTTATTTCCTTTCCCTCTCTCATATGTATGTGTTTGTATATATGTGTATATATACACACACATATGCACGCATATTCTGATAATTGTGTTTCAACATTATTGGTTGCTTTTTGTAAATCCTTTATATTTTATGTACCTAAAAACCTGATTCTGCAAAGGGGTCAATATGGTTCACCAGAATGCCTACCAGGACACATACACAGAGTACATCCCTGCTTTAGCTACATGAAGACATGGACACATACTGGAGTGAGAGGAAGCATGCTCTGCTTGGCTGAGTAAACTCAACTCTCATCCTGTGAGTAGTTTATAAAATACCAAAGCAGTTTAGGCCTGACAGATTCAAGTGCTTAGGAGAGTGGAGAAGAGAAAGAATTCCAGCTAGCCCCCTGAGAAGAAATCTGTTGCGGGAGGAAGGGTGAGACAAAGAGCCAGTCTCAGCTTCCTTCTCACCCACCCCCTACTCCAGCCAAAGGAAGACCCTTGAAAGCTTCATAGGATTCAGAGGATGAGATGTTTTATTGGTGTCCCAGCAGCATAGCAGCAGCAGTGATATTGGGGAATATTCTAAAGACTCCAACTGAAGGCCTTCCAGAAGCTAGAAAGGACCCTTTTGCAACAAATGTTCTGTAAGCTTGAGCCCACTTTTCCCTGGTGTCTTTAAGTTTTGGTGAAAGAATGTGTCCATATTTTTGGGAGGATGTTCTATACCAAATATTCTTACTATACCACCTTAGAAAATACTCCTCTCAAAAAAGCTAATGAACACTGGCTAATTGATATCAATTGATAATGGAGGGGAAGGATCAGGGCAGCAGTAAAGTATTTCAATGGAGGTTCAAGAACTTTAGCATTAGAAAAGACAGCCCTCCAACAGACAGCTAGGTGACACAGTGAATAGAGTTCTGGAGTCCTGGAGTCAGGAGCACCTGAGTTCAAATCCAACCTCAGACACTTAACACTTACTAGCTGTGTGACCTTGGACAAGTCACTTAACCCCAATTGCTTTACCTTCCCCCCTCCAAAAAGAGACAGTCCTTCAACTCCTCAAAGTTACCCTTAAAAACCTGAGGGGGCATAGCAGCCACACTCCAAATGATCAACGAGATTGGGAATTGGGATAGTAACTTCAGAGTATGAGCTAAATATTATAGTGGTATGGCCCAACCATGAGCAATGAATATACCTCCAATTATTTTTTATCACTTTATTTTTTAAAAGAATGTTTATATCTGCATCTATACAAGTCTTAATTTAATATGTCTTGGTAGATTGACTCCCAGATAGTCTGTGGATATTATATGTGCTTTGAATGGAACTTTCCCTTTTAATTATTTCCTCCTGGATTTTTATTTTGCCATATACAAGTGCTATCAATTTTTGTTGATGCATTTTGCATACTGCTATTTTACTGATTCTACCATTTTAATTAGAAATCCTCAGAAAATCAGGAAATAAACTAAGTTTCATCATATCATCAGCAAATGGGTATAAATTTTTTCCTGTTTGCATGAGGTAATTAATTTAATTTCTTTATTTTTTCTTATTTGTATTGCCAAAATTTCATGTCAAATAAGTCAAATTTGGTATATGTCAAATAAGTGGGGGAGGGCAGTACTCTTGCTTTATTTTGGCTTTTATTGGGGAAAGTTTCTAGTGTTTCCTCATTGTAAATAATGTTAACTATTAGTTTATTTTGATGATCCTTTTATGCCTATGCTTTCTAGGGTTTTTAGCATAAACAAATATATTTTGTCAGGGACATTTTATGCATCTGCTGATATAATCATATGTTTAAGGGTATTTTATTTCAATGATTAATTATATCGATTTCCTAATGTTCAACCACCTTGAATCCTCAAGGATTTAAGTTAATCCAACTTGGTCATAGTGAACAGTGTTTCCCATACATTGCCAGAGTCTGTCAGAATTTTATTTAAAATTTTTGAATCAATATTTTTTAGTGATATTGATCTATAGTTTTCTTTTAAAAAAATATCTCTCTCTGGTTTAGGTAGAAGGACTGTTTTTCTTATAGAAGGAGTTTAGTAGAAAGTATTTTCTTGAGAATAATCTGTATGGCATAAGTAGTAATTGTTCTTTAAACATTTGAAAGAATTTGTTTGTAAATCCCTCTAGACCAGGGGTTTTTCCCCTCCTTTGATAGTTCCTTTATGGCTAATTCAGTTTCATTTTCTGAGATTAGATAAAGATCTCTACATTCATATTATATCTATTAACTGGAATATTTCCTATTTTTATTAAGTAATCTTCCATTTCTCTTCAATGTTCACTTTTGCTAGCACATAATTGTGGAGAGAAGTGTTTCTGCCAGTTCTGACTTTCAAGTTCACAAAGCACTTAATATACATTATTTCATTTGCTCCTCAAAACAATACTTCCTGTAAGGCAGGCTCACTTTATACATGAGAAAGCTGAGGCTGAAAGAGGTTATGATTTCTTCAGGGTTACATCGTAATAGCAATACTTGAACCCAGGTTTTACTGACTCCAAGTCTAACACTATCCATTCTGCATACTGCCTCATTCTTTTTTGTTTTGTTTTGTTTTGTTTGCTTTTTGGAGGGCAATTGGGGTTGACTTGCCCAAGGTCACATGGCTAGTTTTTGTGTTAAGTGTCTGAGGATGGATTTGAACTCAGGTCCTCCTAACTCCAGGGCCGGTGCTCTATTCACTGTGCCACCTAGCCGTCCATACTGCCTCATTCTTAAAGAAAGCCTGCACAGAATAGAATGCAGTCTGCAAAAGGGGATTCTGACTGACACTAGCTGTGATGAACTCATGTGAACAAGACCCCACCTTGATCTCAAAAAGAGTGGTGATAACTCCAGGATCCATAAAAATCAGAGTCGAAAACAAATTCAGAAATCACAGAAAGGGAGAGAGCCTGGCTAAGACAGTGGTACTTCGACCAAGTAGAATTTATAGGATGAGAGGATGGTCAAGAACAGCAATAGCTCAAAGAGGTTAAGGAGCAAGAAAAAGTCAGTCTGAGAGAGTTGCTCATTCAAAATCTTGGCGGGAACACTATAAGTAGACTGCAAAAGGCAGTGAAGTGAATGGATAAGGAAGCAGCAGAGCTAGGGCAAGTTTAGAACACTCCGGGAGCTTAACAGTGAAAGAGAAGTGAGATAAAAGGTCAAGAGAAAAGGTTTTGGCTTTGGAATGGAAGAGAACTAAGCATATTTGAAGGCAGCAAGGAAAGGAGGAGACAAGTAGAGATCGAAAGTGAAATGAAAATAATCAATGAGGCAAGCTCCTGGAAAAGATGTTGAGGGGATGGGATCAAGGACAAAAGTGTAAGGGTTCCAAAGACCTCAGCTATGGGGCAAGAACTCACTATTCAACAAAAATTGATGGGAAAACTGGAAAATGATCCAGTAGAAATAAGGCATAGACCAACATCTCACATCTTATAAGAATATTTTATACCAAGATAAGCTCCAAATGAGTACATGATTTAGACATAAAGGGTGGTATCAGAAGCAAATTAGACAATCATGAAAGAAATTGCCCATCAGATCTATTGACAGGGGAAAAGATTGTGACCAAGCCAGACATAGAGAGTTTCATAGTAAATAAAAATGGATAATTTTTGGTTACATAAAATTTAAAAGGTTTTGCACAAACAAAACCAATGCAGCTAAAATGAGAAGATAAGCAGGAAATTGAGGGGGGGGGGGGAAATCTTTGTAGTAAGTTTCTATTCTATGATAAATGTCTCATTTCTAAGATATATGGAGATGTGATTGAAATTTATAAGAATAAAAGTCATCCCCCATCAATAAATGGCCATAGGATGTGAATAGGCAGTTTTCAGGGGAAGAAATCAAAGCTACCAACAGCCATATGAAAAAAAAATGTCCTAAATCCCTAATTAGAGAAATTAAAATAAAAAAAACTCTGATGAGTTACACTTTACACCCATTAGATTGACTAAATTGACAAAAAAAGAAAATTACAAATGCTGAAGGGGCTGTGGGAAACAGGTACACTAAATGCACTATTGGTGGAACTGTGAATTGGTCTAACCGTTCTGGAAAGCAGTTTGGAACTATGCTCAACAAGCTATTAAATTTTACCTACCTAGTGATATCACTATTTGGTCTATACCCCAAAGAGATCAAAGAAAGAGGAAAAGAACCCATACGTACAAAAATACTTTATAGCAGCTTTGTTAGTGGTGGCAAAGAACTGGAAATGAGCGCACAAATTGTGGCATGATTGTGATGGAATACTGTTATGCTATAAGACATGATGAAAGTAATAGTGTCAGAGAAACCTGGAAAGACTTGTATGAACTGATGTAAAGTGAAATGAGCAAGATCAGGGGAATGATTTATACAATAATGACAATATTATAAAGACAATCAGCTCTAAAGTTTCTAAAGACTTAGGGACTTTTTATCAACACAATGACCAACCACAATTCCAAAAGACTTAAGATGAAACATGCTACTCACCTCCATATGGAGAGCTGATAAACTAAGAAGGAAGACAGAAGTATTTTTCAATTCTTTTCTTTTGTCCTATTTCTTTTGGACATAGCTAGCTCAGGAATTTGTTTTGTATGACTATACATACAGGCAGAATCTAGGTGCCACAATGGATAAAGTACTAGGCCTAGAATCATGAAGAACTGAGTTCAAATCCAGCCCCAGACACTTACTGGCTATGTGACCCTGAGCAAGTCACTTAATCTCTGACTGCTATTGTTTCCTCAACTGTAAAGTGAGGATTGTAACAGCACCTCCCTGCCAGGGTTGTGGTGAGGATCAAATGAGATAAGATTTGAAAAGCACTTAGAATAGCACCTGACACTTAGTAAACACCATATAAATGTCAGCTATTGTTATTATTTTTAATGGGCAAAGGAGGAGGAGGGAGATCATTTAAAACTGAAAATAATATAAAAATTGAATTTTTAAAAGTAGAAATGTTAACCTTTACAAAGAGAAAGGCCAATTTATCCTCTGGGAGTGGAAAAAAGAAAGAGGGGGTCAAAGGGACTAAAGTGCTGAGTAGAAGAAGGAAGGAATTGCACAACAGGTGCCCTTGATTTTCTCGGTGAAGTAGATGATGGCTGAAAGGACCGTAGCAGACATTTAGTCCAACCCCTTCATTTACAGATAGGGCTTGTGACCCAGAAAAGGTCATCGACTAGGTAGATTATGTCAGAGCTGAGATTTGAACCCAGGTCCTCAGATGTCAAATCCAGGCAATGTTCCATGTTGTCAGGCTGTCCTCAGTATGAAACTATCTGCTTAAAGAGTGGGGATGCCAGAGAGGGAGATTTGAGGAGAACGGCAAAGGTTTGGAATAGTCACTGCAGAGAACAAGATAGAGAATCAATCAGTAAAGAAGAGAACTATTGTACCACAGCAAGGAGCACCCAACAGATTAGACAACACAGATGGCAGGGCTGCATAATGGCCTCCAACAGCATTGGAAAGTTATTGGTGGGGATGATCTTTGGTCGCAGCTTGAGTATGTAAAGGACAGTAGGACAAGGAACTAAGGAAGTGAGGCAGAGGGAGAGACAGAAGGACATTATGCCCAGAAAGGGGAATTTCAGTGTTTAAGAATGGGTATGTTTGGGGGCGGCCAGGTGGCACAGCGAGTAAGAGCATGGGCTCCAGTGTCAGGATGACCTGGGGATCGAATCCTGGGCTCAGATACTTAGCACCCACCCAGAAATAACTGGCCGTGTAACCTTGAGCAAGTTACTTAACCCCGATTGCTTAAAAAAAAAAAAAGAATGGGTGTGTTCAATGTTTTCATGGGGGCATACCAGTTTTGAATGATGACAAAGCATGAGTGGAGTCAGGCCAAGGACATAAGAAATTCATAGGTGAAAATAAGGTAGAGCTGAAGTAGTTGACTTTAGGGGCAAGAATCTACAGAGAGGCAAGTGAGGCCAGAGCAAGGGTGACAGTCTGGGAGAACAGGGGAGGTCAAGGTTCCAGTAAGAATGAAAGAAAAAAACCACTTAGGAAGAGTAAGGCAAAGAGAGATGGAAAGTTGGGCGATGACGATCAGAGAAATTCATTTCAGAGTTTAAGCATGTGAAGTATGATTGCTTTAAGATGGTTGTCAAGTTGAAGGGGTTTCCCCTCCTGAAGAAAAGGGAAGCCAAGTGAACATCTGAAGGGCCGGTCACGCCAGTTATGGAGTCACCAAGTCTGAGGATAGAGATGAGAGAGGAGAGGGTGGGTCAAGCCAGATACCGAACTTCCTTTAGATGAGAAAACAGCGAGCTAGAGGCCAGCAGCTGCCCCAACAAGGATGTGCACGAACAAGACTCATTATTTTGTTATTTCATGGGCAATAAGCAGAGTTAGATTGGGCTTTTCTGTACCTTTCACCTGCTGGGTGACTGTAGGATGCATTCTTGTTTGTCAGCCCTAAAGCCCCCTGCAGACAGATGAGGCAGAGGTAACAATGATCATTTTCTATCTGTATTTCACCAAATGGTGAGGTCCAGTCAAAAAGTCCTTATCCAGCTTCCCAATCTCATAGCTTTCACTACAAGTGAAAAAGAAATATTCTATTATTGCAAATTCTCTGTGTTCTTGCATAGCCTCAAAGGCATAGACTAACCCTACTGTTACCCATGGAATGTTGTAAATTTCCCACAATAATGGAGATTAGTCATCAATTAGCACACGAACACCTAGTACAAAAACAACCCCTTTCTAATGGATGTAAATCAAAATTCCCTTTGAAGACGGTAACTCAATTAAGACTATTATTCTATGATTTTGTTCCCTTTTAGCACACTCTCATCAATCAGTGTTATTGCTATTTTTAAAAATTCACATGTTTACAAGGGACTACATAATGTACATATTTTGACAGACTAAGAAATAGACATACACAATAATAAAAAATAAGCAGATGCTTTCATCAGAGAATATCCAACTTATTAATTAAGCCTCACAAAACTCCCGTGAGATACTATGAATTCCATTTTGCAATTGAATAAACAAAAGGCTCCCAGATGAAATGACTTCCCCAAGATTATATGGAAAGTCTGTGTTACAAAGGACGGGTGAACATGCAGGACCCTGCCACCCCCCAGGGTCCTGCTTTAACTACAAAGTTCTAAGACATACTGCTATCTAACACTCTCTCTGGGATTCTGACAGCCCCCAGTGAGTCTAGTGAGGAGATTCAGAATTCAAAACCCTCCACAAAGGAACAGCAAAGGTTGGCTATTTGTAGACTGGGTTTTTCTGAAGGGACATGTCATAACTCTAGACTGTGGGGGATTCTCAACTGCCACTAAGAGACCCCAAATTCCCAAACTTCAAAGTTTAGTTAGGCCTCCTAGAAACAGGCCAAAGCTAATGGGGTGGCCTTAAACTCCATCCAAAGGGACCCTTCTGCTGAGTTTCTAGACATGCCAAAGAGGAAAAGGAGTACATTCAACACCAGAAATAGGCATTTTTGTAAGTAGATTGATTACCACAGACCAAGGCTGAGAAACTTGCACAAAGCACACCCTCAAGGTGTTAGGATTGGGTAGGGAAATATGGATTATCCTGTGCTGCTACACACACACACACACACACACACACACACACACACACACACACACACACACGTTACAATTTTACTTCTTCTTACCAACTAGTTCTGTCATCTCACATCACTGAATGCTTACTGAAGAACTCAAACTAGATTTCCCAGAAACATCTTAAACTCAACAAGTCAAAAACTCAGCTCATGTTCTTTCTCCACAAACCTTCCTCTCTTCCAAACTTTTGGCATGATGCTAAGGTACCACTAGTCTCCTGGGTTTATAATATTGCTGTCATCCTCACTCTCTCTTCTCCATATGATACACTTTTGCTATTTCTACCTTTACCACATCTCTTGTATACATCCTCTCCTCTCTCTACTCATACATCCTGTCAATTCTACCTTTGCAGCATCTCTTGAATAGGTCCCCCTCTCTCCTCACACCTAGCCTTTTCCAGTGGATCTGATTACCTCAAGTCTCTTCCCACTCCAGTTCACCCTCCATTCAGCTGTCAAACTGGTCACCCCCTTATTTAATAAACTCCAGTGGCTCCCTATCATCAACAGGATCAAATAGAAAATTCTGCTTGGCAGGTGGAGCAGAGAAGGGAGAGCATCCCAAGCATGGGGACGACCAGTGAAAATGTCTTCATAGAGCTCATATTTTTTTTTTAAGCAGTCGGGGTTAAGTAACTTGCTCAAGGTTACACGGCCAGTTATTTCTGGGTGTGGTGCTGAGTATCTGAGCCCGGGATTCGATCTCCAGGTCGTCCCAACACTGGAGCCGGTGCTCTTACTCGCTGAGCCACCTGGCCGCCCCTAAGCAATTGGGGTTAAGTAACTTGCTCAAGGTCACACGGCCAGCTATTTCTGGGTGTGGTGCTGAGTGTCTGAGCCCGGGATTCGATCTCCAGGTCATCCCAACTCTGGAGCCGGTGCTCTTACTCGCTGAGCCACCTGGCCGCCCCTAAGCAATTGGGGTTAAGTAACTTGCTCAAGGTCGTTCTGACACTGGAGCCGGTGCTCTTACTCGCTGTGCTACCTGGCCGCCCCTAGAGCTCATATTCTAATGGAGCAAATAACATGCAAACAAGTATGTACATATAAGATATATATCTTATACATGTATGTATGCACATGCATGTGTGTGTGTGTGGTAAGTGAAAGTTCATCTCAGAGGACATGAATTAGCACTGGGGGTGGGAAAGACTTCTTGCAGAAGGTAGAATTTCGACTGAGTCTTGAAGGAAGCTACCAGGTAGAGATGAGGGGGCAGGGCAATTCTGCCATGTGGGACAGTCAGTAAAAAAGTTATAGAGTGAGGAGGTGGAGAGCCACGTGCAAATTGTAGTTAAACGGAAGGATAGCTCACAAGGTAACCTCAGAAAGGTGAATAGAGGACCCAAAGGCAACAACAAATTGCAGTCTTTGTGGTAGGCAAAAGCAAAAAGATTCCCATAAAGATGATCAGAGCTCACACCCCAACGCTTGTTGCCGAGGCTGAAGGATCAGAATCCTATGAAGCAGCTATCAAAAACCTCCCAAGTGGACTCTGAACACTTACCTTCATACTCTGTGCCTTCAACGCACAGGTAGACACCATATTGGAAAATATGGTTCGGATCAGGAAATGAAAGAAGTCAAAAGCTTAGAGATAGTTCAAAATCCTCATGCTATATCAAAAGAAGATTTTCTTCAGGAAGAGAGCTGAAGTCATTTCAGTCAGCTATATGTCTTCTCAGATCATGAGCAAAGATTAAAATGATAAGCAAAATAGGAGAAAGAAGAAAGCTGACAATACACAGAACCACAGCAGCTCCACCGAGACCTATTTAGTGATTTGCAAAAACAGGAAATGGGTCTCAGAGGTTAAACATCTCTAAAAAATGGTGATAATCGGTATGAAATGATTACTGCAGCAGGGAAGCCCAAAGAGCCCAGAAACAGCCTTGGCCAGTAAATAAGATCTCCTTGCTCAGCAGGGAGGCCTGGTAACCAAGGGCAACCCCAGTTCATAGTACAAGCTCACTTTCAAACATCATACAGGAAGATGATGGAAGATTACAAATAATTATCTCAGAAAACCTCAAGAAGCCTGAAAGTGGGGCCTGAGCCTGCAGAAAATTTGACCTGAAGTTCATCTAAGCTAAATTACTCCTCTCTCTCTCTCCCCCTCCCTAAATCCCCTACACGTACAAAAGAGCATTTGTCAATGGTGCAAGCTGTTATTCCACATCTGATGCAATGGGATCACTTAGAGCCCAAGAGTTCAAACCAATAATGCATTTAATAAAAACATATTCAAATGCCACCACTGTCACACCATAAAATCAGTCCCCACGATGGTTAAAAATTCAAGAAGATATAATAAACAGCTAATCAGGAGGTTCGTGGGGCCGTCCGGAGCTTCCACTCAAGTCCTACAAACTGCTTCTGTGCTCTTCTTGCCCAAAGAGCCCATGACTGGGTCCCAGATCTCTCCGCCTGGGGGCAAAGTTTACCGCTGCCCTCTTCTGCACTGTCCTGGCTGGTGGGGAGGTCTTGATTCATGGCCTCCCCCGCTCCACCATCATCTTGGCCCACAACACCGATGACAACATAAAGAGCAAAGAACAGTGTTTCCACATCAACCTCTCATCACCAGGGACAGCTGCTTTCAGGACCTCCGAGGCCTCCATTGATGAGGTAGGCTGGGCAATGATGTTACAAGGAAGATGCTTCTACTCAGTACGTTTTCACTCACACAAGGGAAGGGCCACAGCTTCGTTCAAGACTCTAGTATGTCCTCTCAGTGGGACAGGAGGGAGGCCAGAAGACAATTGGCTCTTTAAAAAGACATTTACTAAAATGACATAGTAAAAGCACTATAAAACCTTCCCTCTATAAACATGGGGTGCACTCTCCCACTAATAATACACAAAATCTGTGGAAGAATAGGCATAGAGTACGATGTGAGGGGTACACAAGTCTAGGATGCAGGACCTGAAGCCCTTTCTCTCCTCATGTCGCATCCTGCTCCCAGGGCTCATATTCCTTGGAGGCCCTTGAGCTCTAGTGCTCTGTATCCATGTCTGTCTGAAGGGGTCATTGCTTCCTTATCTGTGCCACTAATGCTCCTGAACTCATCCTTCAGCTGTTGCGGAGAATATCTCCCTCTGGGAGATCAGAGAAAATCCCCTTCTCTTTTCCCTGCTGGCTCTCTCCTCAGCCTCTGAGCCCAAACTTCGGACTATCTCTAGGGCTTAGCTATTTAAAGCTATGTAAGGAGGTGACATTGCTCCCTTCCAACTCATAAAGGGATAACAGGGTTTTAACACCTTAAAATCTCATCATCTGTGACTACATCAGCTGGGGAAAGGGGGGCCAACCTGTCTCAAGAAAGGCAAGGTCCAGAAAACCAAAGTTTTTCAAGTAATTACAATGGTCTAACTGCTCCATTTAGACTAACATCTCTATACCTGATAGGAAGAATAAATAGCACTCAAGAAAAAGTTGGGGGGCGGTGGCTAGGTGGCACAGTGAATAGAGCACCAGCCCTGGAGTTAGGAGGACCTGAGTTCAAATCCTGCCTCAGACACTTTACACAAAAACTAGCCGTGTGACCTTGGGCAAGTCACTTAACCCCAGTTGCCCTCCAAAAAGCAAAAAAAAAAAAAGTTGGGGAAAGCTGCTGGATCTAGTCAGACACATACAGACTACACCCTTGCTGAAAGCAACACAATATTATTAATACCTCTCAGGGATTAATTTTCAAAATCTCAAGGAGGGGATGATCCCAACCTTCTATATTTTAAAAATCCCAGTTTTAAAATCCTCCTCTGCAAAAACAAAAACAAACAAGAAGACATTAGCAATTACTGACCCACCCACATACCTACTCTGCAAATAGTTTGGTTCACACGTAGAGTATCTTTGATGAAAACGTGAAGGAAACAGGCTCTAACAGACTCCATCTTCAGTATCACACTGTTAGTTGAGAGCATAATATCTCACTATGTCTAGTGATTTAAAAGAGTATTTGATGAGGTAGATGCAGCCTTAAAACCTCTCCTCCAGCAAAATGTTGCACGCATTTTAGCATCATATAGGATTCCTGATGCAGCCACAGAGAACTTTGTTCAGTGATCTTCTATTTGAATTAAATGTGGCATAAAACAGTGACTAACATATCTGCCCAAGGTGTTCAACATGTAGGACTCACTCTACAATAATAAAAATCCAAATGGAAAAGAGATCCATAGATAGGGAGGTTCCGTTTGCAGATAACAATATGCAGAGTACATCAAGTCCCAGAACTTTAAAGGGCCACATTGATGACATGCATGACTAATCAAGGGACTGGTCTAGCAATCCACATGGGAAAAACCAAATGGATAAAGAATACCTGTTGAGCAAATCATGGCACACAGTTGGCTAGGCAATACACTGAATTATTCATGTTCTCTGTCTCTCTGTATGTGTATGTATACATATACACATGTGTATATTTATATACATACACATACGTGTACATAGGTATTGTAGATAGACAATGAATTGGACCCAGGAATAAAAGAGAGAAGAAGCTATTACTACATTTGGGAAATTGAACAATCCTTTCAGTGATTGCAAACTGCTCTCTGAAGCCAAAAAACAATAATATTCTCCCTATGATGCTATACATGGCTATAATTCACAGAACACTGTGATTTCAAACTAATCATAGCTGCAAGTGACCCAATGGGCAATGTACGAGCAGCAAGTATAAGCAGCATGTTGCCCAAAATGGCTTACACACCAGAAACGGTAAAGAACATGTTATTCATCACTCATACAACCAGAAAAGCAGGTAGGCCAGTCACACAGCAAGAGGGAAAATAAGAAATGGACAAGTCAAGCATATTACTGTCATTTGCAAAGTATGAGGACCCAAAAGACAGCCTCTCACCCACTGGATAAATCACTTCTGAAGGATACATGGAAGGAAAGGAATGAGAAACTACATGGGATGAAGAGGCATGGCCAGGTTGTGCTTTCCAGGAGTGAAGAGAGTATGCTCACAGTCATGCAATCATGGAGCCACACAGGTATAGATGCAAAGGCCCAGACTGGGCTTCCAAAGATACAATGAAGGTGGCCTGGCAACTGTATGACATGGCAATGAAACCAAGTCATGAGCCCAAACCTGGCTCCTCTCATCATTTTTACAAAACGGGAAGCTGAAGCTCAGAGAGCGTAAATACCTTGCCAATATCAAACACCAGTCCAAGTCCATTCTCTCTGTTCCAGCGCACTGCAAAATAAAATGAGGTTGGCGTAGCAGAGTGGGGAAAAGCACTGCTGGTAGTCAACACCTGGCTGTGAATCCCATAACCTTGTGGTGTGTCATGGAGCCCTTTGGCCATCTGGGGAAATCTACAGACTCCTTTTCAGAATCGTCTTTTCCAATCTATGATATAAAATACATAGGATGACAAAGGACGCCAATTATATTGGAATCATTATCAAAATGTTCAAAAAGATTACGTTCTAAGAAGCCCTTCCCTAACCTCTGGGAGACTCAGTCTGGTTTTCTGGAAAATAAGCAGATTCACCAAGATAGTCTCTCAGGCGTCATTTTGGATTCTATGAACATTCTATTTTCGTATTCTTTAGAAGTGATTAATGACTTCACTGGAGGCCCATTTCCTTTAGAGAAACTCTTCTAATATTCTCCGAGTTCTAATGAGCCTCTATCTGTATTAAATGAGGCATAGGAGACATCATAACAAAAATCATCATAATGAGCATTTCTACAGTGCTATAACGTCTCTGTAGCACTTTAAAAATATCATCGAGCTCAATCCTTTGCCAGGTAGGTGCTATTATTATCCTCATTGTGCAGATGAAGAAACTACAACTGAGGGGTTAAGTGACTTGCCCAGGGTCATACAGTTTAGTAGGTGTCTGAGAATAAATCCAACTGCACCTTGGTCAAGTTTTGTTTTCTGTTTTTTTTTTTTTAACCCACCAGGGTCTCTGTTTCCCCATACACAAAATGGGATTCGACTAGAAAATTCCCAAACTTCCTTCTAACATTCTATATCGGAGCTGAACAAATTTGATAAGAACCCTCAATCTCCACTGGACAGCATGAATTCACTACAACTACACTTCCACTAGATGGTGCTGACACATTCCAGTTTTTCAAAAGTATGTCTTGCAAACGTTCAGTCTTATTAGTAGATTTAATAATTATTATGCTTTATTTTATTCATTAAAGCCTTCCTCAGGGGCCTCATTGGATTACAGAGGTGACTGTGAGCTCTAGAAGGCTATGTAGAAGTTGCTATCTATACTTCTCTTCAAGAGAAATTAAAGAGCTTTGGAATACTGCTTCTCCACAGAGTTCTACTAGATGCCTCATTTTAGTATTAGGACCCTGGGTTTTGGAAAGCTATGCCAGCCAAGTATGGGCTCTGGCAGTTTCTCCCATGTTGGAAAAGCTTCACATATGCTCCCAGCAATCAACTACTGGCTGGCCACATGCTGATGAATTCCTTGACCACAATAATTCATGGGGAAAAAAATTAAAATAGAGAATGATTCTCTAGACTGTGTGGCTCCCTTCTACTTCTTTAGTGATAATGACAGAGTGGCAGAAAGAGGGCAAAGGGGCGGCTAGGTGATGCAGTGAATAGAGCACTGGCCCTGGAGTTAGGAGGACCTGAGTTCAAATCCAGCCTCAGACACTTGACACACCTACTAGTCGTGTGACTTTGGGCAAGTCACTTAACCCCAATTGCCCTCCAAAGACCAAAAAATAAAAAGAAGGCAAAGGATACTAAGAATCACACAATTTTGAGAGAATCTATGAACATTAACTGTTAATATTCTAAATGTGAGACCCTTGTCCAGTGATCAACAAGAAAACATTATTTGAGGAACCAAATCTTATCTGTCTTGATATTTTCACTATGAAGCCATAAAATAAAAGGAAGTTGCCAGTTAAAAAGAATAGTTTACAGGTTTTTCTTGGAGAGGCAAATAAAAGAATTTGTGGAGTTGACATTATTATGTGTCTAAGGGTAACAAGCAACATCATTTCATGGGACACTTAGTCATTCTATCTTGTAATGATTATGCAGAAAAAACTACCAAGAAAATGATTAAAGCTTCTGTGACATTGTCTGTTATAGAAAATTAGGAGGTATAGAAATTCCATAGATGACTCACTAAGACCTTCCAAATTAAATCAGTATATACCTTAATACTCAGAGACTTCAGTGTAGAAGTGGCCATTGATGAAGAGGGCAAATAAGAGATATCAAAGATTTATAGGCAATAAAAAAGTATCACAACTATGTACCATGAATACTTTCTTCAGGAGAAAATCATGAAGCAAGGGACACAATGAGCACTGACAACACCATGAAAGAAATTAGTTATTAATATGGGAGCCATTTTAAAAATCAGATTTTATATATGTGTATATATATATATACATACATACTATTAGCCTGTTGTTAGAACCTAAAATAAAAATAAATACCAAATTAGAAAAATAAGTAGAAAATATGATACAAAATGTAGGCAATTCTAACCTGACCTATGTAAACAAGTTGATGATGCCAAAAATGGGAAATGGATAAAAGAACAGACATTGACACAGACTATCACTGTTTCTGAAGTATATAAAAAGGATTTCTATGCTGGAAGGGACAATTTTGAGGGTGCTGAAGGTTTGATTCTCAACATATATGAAAGAGGGGAGGATAGAAAAACATATGGAAAAAAAATCACAGACCTTATTATAACTTTTTTAAAAAGGAGACCAAGAAGATATTAATAACTATTGACTCATATGCCACCTACTTTGCAATCTCTGCATAACCTTTACTAGAATAGCCTACACATGCACCAAGGACGTTCTTGATGAAGACATGAGAAGGGAACAGGCAAGCTTTCACAAATGATGTTCTACAACAGGCCACACCTTTAGAATCACAAAACTGACCCAAAAATGTAGAGAATTTAAGACTCTGGTAAAAGTTCTGCCCCAAGGACCTGCTTTCCTGATTAATAAATGACTACCCAGCCTAATATTTGAGAGGCTCTGGCCATGCTCCAGGTCAATAACTACACTACTTCCCAGACTTTAATAGCTGCCTAACCCAAACATGGGTAGTCTTTCCTGGGCCCTGCTTTTCAGCTCCATTTTATATGTTATCTTTCCCCATTAGAATGAAAGATTCTTGAGGATAAAGATTATCTTACTTGCTTGTATTTGTGTTCCCAGTACTCAGTACAGAAAAAAAGACAGAAGAAATGATGGACAGTACCCAGCAATTTACAGAAACTATACACAAGCTCAGCCATGAAACATAAGTGCAGAGGTTAGGGTTATTGTTACTCTCCCAAAAGAAGTAAAAAAATATTGGTTCAGCAGCTTTTACAAGAATTTTAAAATTCCCCCTGCTTCTTGCCACCAATTCATTGGAAATTGATTTGGATTCTTTTTAAATATTAGTACTGAGGGGCAGCTAGGTGATGCAGTGAATAGAGAGCACCAGCCCTGGAGTCAGGAGGACCCGAGTTCAAATCCGGCCTCTGACACCTAACACTTATTAGCTGTGTGACCTTGGGCAAATCATTTAACTCCAATTGCCCTGCCTTCCCCCCTCCAAAAAGACAAAAAAAAAAACATTAGTACTGGGAGGAAAAGATGCTGTGTTTTTAGATTTCTGTAATGAACTTCTTAAGATAAACTTCACTATACACAACTGGGGTGGGGAGGGGGAGTCGGTCTTTATTTTTCACATATGTTGGAGGTTTGGTTTTGGTTAATATAATTGGACCAATAACTCAAATGAGGTGAAAATTGATAAAATGTTTGCCAGTGCCATGGAAGATGTCCAGTGCAAACAGAAGAGGGATTCCCCATATATGATGAGGTCCTGCAGATATGTCTGCTTGCAAATGGCTGCAACTACAAATTATCTTGATTACCTAAAGTTCCAGTACACTTGAGAATCTCATAAGATTCATAATCCCTCAAGAATTCAGCTTAACTTCCCAAATAGGAAAAAAAAAAGTGATATATAATGACTACATGTGATTGGATGGACAGTCCATAGAGTTGGCCTACCAGTATATATATCTGGTATAAAACAGTCAATTGGGATCCAAATTGAACAGGAAGGAGAAAGTAGACTGTACTGCCTTTGAGAAATTATACAGTATTTTTAATGACCATTCCATCCCCCCACCTCCCCAAACCACTCTGTGAAACAAAGGCTCATCTTTTTTTTTTTTTTTTGCTTTTTGGAGGGTAATTGGCGTTAAGTAACTTGCCAGGTTACACGGCTAGTATTTTTGTGTGGGTGTTAAGTGTCTGAGGCCGGAACCAAACTCCGGTCCTCCTGACTCCGGGGTCGACACTCTAGTCACTGTGCCACCTAGCCACCCCAACAAAGGCTCATCTTAAAACCAATGTTATTCTGGTGATTTTGTATAGCCGTGAGTCATGAAACACCAGTTTCTAAAGAATTAAAGCCATGGGTCACCCAAGGGACAACAGAGAAGCACATGGTAGCCAAACTACACACCAGAAGCAGTATAAAGGAGGTAAGGCTAGCTATGTAGCAGAGAAACTGCTGAGACGCCAGCATAGCCTGCCAGCTCCTGGCCTGCAGAGTGTAGGGGGACCAAGCACCAGTCTGAGGGGTCATCGCTCTTGCTTTAACCTGCTTGGATCTGGATTGCAGTCTAGGGTGGAGGTCCTGGGGTGTGTGTCCAGCTTGCCAGAGCGTGTGGAGACCTCAGAGAGGGCACCCATCTAATACCTCTGGCAGCTGAGAAAACCCCAGCGTTTGGGACGAAAACTCCCCTGTCTGGTGGCAGAGTCCTACTGTGGCAAAAAGCCCAAACCAAAAGTCAAATCATTGAGTGGCAAAATGAGCAGGCAAAGGAAACAAAGCAGACAGAAGATTCCAACATTACACTCCTATTTTGGGGATAAGAAGGAGCAAGGCATGGAACAGGAGGAAAACAGTGAAGTCAGAACTCCTGCACCAAAAGCTTCAAAGGAAAATACAAGCTGGTTACAGGCCATAGAAGACCTTAAGAAGCAGATAAAGAAGTGGAAGAAAAATTGGGAAGAGAAATGAGAACAATGCAAGAAAATTATGAAATGAGAGTCAACAGCCTGACTGAGGAAAATAATACCTTAAAAAACAGACTGACTCAAATGGCAAAGGAGGCTCAAAAAGGCAATGAGGAGAAGAATGCCTTAAAAAGTCAAATTTGTCAGATGGAAAAAGAATTTCAAAAGCTCACTGAGGAGAATCATTGCTTCAGAATTAGATTGGAGCAAATGGAAGCTAATGACTTTATGAGAAATCAAGATGTGGTCAAACAGATCCAAACAAATAAAAGAATAGAAGGCAATGTGAAATACCTCATGGGAAAAACCACTGACCTGGAAAATAGATCCAGGAGAGATAATTTAAAAATTATTGGACTGCCTGAGAGCCATGACCAAAGTAAGAGCCTGGAAAGCATCCTCCAGGAAGTCCTCAAAGAAAACTGCCCTGATGTTTTAGAACGAGAGGGCAAAATAGAGATTGAAAGAATCCACCGATCACCTCCTGAAAAAGATCCCAAAAAGAAAACTCCTAGGAATATTATAGCAAGGTTCCAGAATTCCCAGATTAAGGAGAGAATATTACAAGCAGCTAGGAAGAAACAATTTGAATATTGTGGAAACACAATCAGGATAACCCAGGATCTGGCAGCCTCTACACTGAGGGATCGAAGGGCCTGGAATGTGATATTCCGGAGGTCAAGGGAGCTGGGATTAAAACCAAGAGTCACCTACCCAGCAAAACTGAGTATCATGTTTCAGGGGAAAATATGGTCATTCATTGGAATAGAGGCTTTCAAGCATTCTTGCTGAAAAAACCAGAGTTGAACAGAAAATTTGACATTCAGATACAAGAAGCAAGAGAAGCATGAGAAGGTAAACAGGCAAAAGAAATCATAAGGAACTTATCAAAGTTGAACTATTTTTTTGTTTGAAGTAATCGGGGTTGAGTGGCTTGTTCGGGGTTGTATGGCCAGTTGTTTCTGGGTGTGGTGCTGGGTCTCTGGGCCCGGATTTGATCCAGGTCATCCCGGCACTGGAGCTGGTGCTCTTGCTCGCTGAGCCACCTGGCCAAAGTTGAACTATTAACATTCCTACATGGAAAAACAATAATTGTAACCTATGAAACTTTTCTCAGTAGTTGAAGGGATTCGAAATATATATATATGTCTTTATATGAGGGTATGCGGGCATATGAATACATATGTGAATGTGTATATATATACATTTACAGGTATACATAGATAGAGGGCACGGGACCAATTTAACAGGAAGGGATGATACTTAAAAAGTGAAATTAAGAGGCGAGAGGAATATAATGGGAGGAGATGGGGAGAGACAGAGTGGGGCATACTATCTCACATAGAAGAGGCAAGGGAAAATGGTTACAATGGAGGGGAAGAATAGGAAGGCAAAAGGGAATAGGTCAACCTTATTCCTATTGAATCTGGCTTGAGAAGGGAGGGAAATACACACACTAAATAGGGGATCTCACCCTCCAGGAGAATAGGGGGGAAGGGGATGTGAGGGGGGATGATGGAAGGGAGGGCAGGCTGGGGGGGAGGGAAGTTGGAAGCACCCGCTTTTGAAAAGGGACACGATCAAAGTAGAGAATAGAACAAGTGGGAGGTGGGATAGGAGGGAGGGAAAAATAGTCAGTCTTTTACAATACATCTACTATGTTATTGTTTTGCATTAGCTACGCATGTACAACCTACACTGAACTGCTTGTCCCCCCAGTGGGGGTGGGTGGCAGGGGGGGGAAGGGGATGAATCTGGAACTGAAAGTTTTAAAATAAAATATTCAAATATAAAAAAAAACAAATAAATATTTATACAATTTAAAAAAAAATAAATGAGAAACGTATTTGGTTTCTTTTTCAATCTTCTGGGCTTTTAAAGACATGGTTGTGTGCAGCGGTGCAGTCCTACACTTCATTAGACCGACTGCCCAAGGCAGGGGCCAAGAAACTAACAAGGTGGCAATGTGTTGGTGTAAAGGACCCCATGTGGAGGGCAATGGGATAGAGAAAAGTCACATTGGGTGAGAAGGCATCAATGTATTGCAATCCATGCTGAAGGGAGATCATAGAAATATGAATAAAAATACAAACAGTAGGACAGGGTCTTAAGGCCACACACAAGCTGCTCAACACAATGAAGGCTCATTCACTCAGGGGAAAGAGGTACCAAAGAAGGTAGTCATATGCTGAGTACCCAAAGCAAGGGACTCAAATCTTCCAGAGCCCCAAGGGCTTTCTTCTCTAACTTTCTGCTCTCTGACCCAAGCGAAATAATCAGATTCATTAAGTTCTAAACACTCAGAATTATCATTGGATTTTCCCTGGCAGAACATTCTCTAGGGTTTTGTCCAATCATGTTTCCATTTCAAATGTTTTCTACTGTTTCTCCAATTTATTTCACTGTCTAGTATACAATAAGATCTCACTGATTAGGAATTTTTCCTGTGTATATTCTTGGCTTGGTGATTTCATCCCATTAGTCTTCTTTATTCATATTTGTGCCATCTTGAAACAACTTGTCTCTTCCTGAAATCCTTCAAACACATTTTAAATTGGTTCTCATGTCTTTTCCATCATTTTTTAGCTTTTTCCCCATCTATTTTACTCCATCCGTCTCGGCTATCCATGTCTCGAATTTTATTAATCAAGGGAAAGAAACAACACGGCCACCCCAGTAAGAGAGCTTGCTAGCTGACACTAAGCCCTACTTGCCCCTAGGAATGAAGTTGAATACATTAGAACAGGAAGAACAAGCACATAGAAGGAAACTATCATTGATATTGACTGAGATTGGGATATTTTTTACCCCGAAAAAAAATACAGAGTCAGCAGTAAATCAGTGCTAACTTCTTTTTTTTTTTATAGACACAGAAGTTGTTTTACTTCTACAATAAAGAACCTATCAAAGGCTTGTAGCCTAGTTTATATAGAGAGTAAAGAGAATCTCCTCTTTCAATGAGCCAAAATCTTTGCAAAGGAACCTCTCCAATGATTCAGACTTAGGATCTAAGACTCTGAGAGGCTCCCTTCCTCTACAAGAGAAAACAATTCCCAGTTCAGTAGAGTCAGGCAGCACACTGTGAAGCAGCCTTTCGCTTTGCCCAGGAGCTTGTGCTGTCTTGGCAACTTCAAGACAAGAAAACCAGGGCTCAGGAAGAGGCCTTTACCCAGGACTTGACTCCAAGTCTCTGTCTTGAGGATGTGAGGGCCTGGACCTTGGGCAAACCCCAGATTCAGTTAGGTTGGCCCTGCACTAAGGTCAAGATAGCAACTGTGGAAAGCTGGAGCCTTGCCCAAAAAACAACACAAAGCTGTCTACCAAGTTGGAGGCCACAGAATATTAATCATGTGTGAGCTTCCCCACAGTAATGAAGAACAGTCGCAGAATTTTATAGCTGTGCCATTGATGCATGCTTGAGGCCCATTCTCTTCTTCTTCCTCTTTTTTCTCCCCAAATATTTGCCTTTTCCACATTTCATATATTTTGCAATCTCCTCTTCAGAGATAAAAGCCTCCTCATCTGTAAACTGCAGGATGCTTTTTGGCTGATTGGTAGCATCCATTTTCTCATTAGTGAAATCAACTGGTTCCATATCAACTTGCTCTTGGCCACATTCACCACTACTAAGTTCTACATCAGAGTTCTCCCCCCCCACTCCCTCTCTCTTTAAAAATAAATTATTTGCCGTTTTCAACATTCACTTCCTTAAGATTTTGAGTTTTAAATTTTCTCCCTCTCCCTCTTCTCCCCGCTCCTCAAGACAGCATGCAATGTGATATAGGCTCTACTTACACAGGCATATTAAAAGACATTTTTCACATTAGTCATGATGTAAAGAATTAGAACTAATGTGAGAAACCTTGAGAAAGAAGAAACAAAACCACACAAAAGGAGAGCAAATAGTCTGCTTCCATCTGCATTCAGACTCTATGGTTCTTTCTCTAAATGTGGATGGCATTTTCCATTATGAGTTCTTTGGGATTGTTTCAGGTTCTTACATGGCTGAGAAGAGCTAAGTCTATCACAATCAGCCATCACACAATGTGGCTATTACTGTGTATAATGTTCTGGTTCTGCTCATCTCACTAAGCATCAATTCATATAAAAGTCCCTCCAGGTTTCTCTGAAGTCTACCTGCTCAACATTTCTTATAGCACAACAGTATTCCATTACATTCATATACCACAACTTGCTTAGTCATTTCTCAACTGATGGACATCCCCTCAATTTCCAATTCTTGGTCCCCACAAAGAGAGCTGCTATAAATATTTTTGTACAGATGGGTCCCTTTCCTATTTTTATTATCTCTTTGGGATACAGACCCAGAAGTGGCACTGCTGAGTAAAAGGTATGTATAGTTTTATAGCCCTTTGCGCATAGTTCCTCTCCAGAATGGTTGGATCAGTTCACAACTCCACCAACAATGTATTAGTGTTCCAATTTTCCCATATCTTCTCCAACATTTATCATTTTCCTGTTTTGTCAAGACTCAGCCCATGTACTACCTCCTCTCTAAGGCCTCTCCTGATGCCCCCAAATGCTAGAGCCTTGTCCCCATCCTAGAAATTACTTTGGGGTTTTGTCTTCACTGTTCTGTGTATGTAGTGTTTCCATACATTCCCAGCCCTGAGCATATAACACACTCCTTGCAGGAGGTGACACCTTCCTTTTCCTAGCACCCAGGCCTACAAAAGGTACTTCCTAAATGCTTGCTGAAAAAGTAAAGGACCCTGAGCTTCAGAGTAAGAGGACCTGAGGCTAAACCCTGTTTGGGCTACTTCCTATTTGATTGACCTTGGCAAAGGCACAGTCTCACTAGGTCTCAATTTTCTCTTTTAAGAATGTTGGGCAGTGAGATGGCCAGGAAGCTCCTTTTCTGGCTCTGGATCTAGACCCTGCCGCCCCCCCCCCCCAGCCATGAAGCATCAAAGTAGAACATGAATGACAGAAGTCTACCCCTAGAATTCTAGAACAGAAACAACTTCACTTCCTAAGAGACTAACTGCCCTAAGAGCAGAGAAAATCTGTCCAAAGCATCTTCCTGTGGCTTCCTTCTGGTATGATAGTGACAGAAGAAAATGTGAAATTAGCAGCTATTCACTCGGGTGTCTATCACCAATAGCTTTCAGACATCTCTGGGCTGATCAAAACAGGGAAGAAAAATCCTTCTAACCTTTGGTACTCTGTGCTGGGGTTCAGATGATCACGTCCCCTGAGATGACTAGGGGTGAAAAGACCCATTTGTCCCAATGAGAAAGCAGAGGTGTTCACAACAGTCACCGTTAGCATCCGATAGAAAATTAAGCCAGCAGCAACAGTCTCAAAGTTTCACATAGATTGCACAGGTGACATCAGCTCACTAATATTGCAGTCTGTCTCCTTGGTGGGTTTCAGTGACCATTCCTACAACTATGCACACCCAAACAAGCACTTTCTTTGAAGGAGTTATAAGGTATCTCCGATAGGTTATTCTCCAAACAGTGTAGAAGATGGTACATTTCCCATTATTGACACAATGATGCTGACAATGAGGAAGGGCAAAGCACTCTGCAGACATTATCTCCTTTGAGCCTCTCACATTATCCTGTGAGGTAGGCATTATATCCATTTTATAGAGGAACAAAGTGAGGCTCATGATCTCTCAGTTTAAGCCCTGGCCTCTCCTACCCCTAAATCTAGTGTTCTTCTCCCTGTCCCCCTCCCCCATTCTCTCTCACTATTACATGGCCTTATTTATACCATGGGTCCAATCACGTTCCTGAAAGACTAAGTGTGATATGCAGGGCACAAAGACAAAGCAGTCCTGCTCTAAAGCACCAGTTTCTACGATATACGATTGCTGATTATGATCCACATGACAAAGCAGGTAGAGCTTGGGCTTTTACAGAGGAAGCTCAAGTGCCTTCTCCCAAGGTCTCACACCCCCATCGCCTCTGTCTGTCTTTTGCCTCCTTGGCCCAGCCCCCTCCTAACAGGTTGACTCCATGGTCCTTGTCAATACTCTGCCCCCAAATGCTATTGTTTCCCAGGATGAGGGACATGATTCACTTTACCAAAGGGTTCCACCTGTGCTGAATCTTTTTTTCTTAGACTAGTTGGCTCTTTTTGTGTATTTACAGTGATTCGAGTTACTGAAAGAAGGCAATGTCTACTAAAGACTCCCAGAACAGGTCAACTGTGCCAAGGCAGGCCAGCTTGTGTCATCAGCTCAACTGGGTGACTGCAATTGTCATTAGCCCAGTCTCAGGCTTCTTTACAAAGTGTGTGCCAAAGACTGAAAGACAAAGGATTTCTATATGGAGACATTGTAGATAAACTAAAGTTGTATTTTTTGGTTTCTCAAAAATGATACAAAGCATTTTTCCCATAATCTTTTTGTCACTGAAGTGGACGTGGGAAGATAAAGTGTAAATTTTTGGTAACACAGTACACCATGTTCCTAAACTGGAAGTTCTGAAGACCAACTCCAGAAGAATACAGTATGTCTTGGGGAAACCGAGTACCTTTGCATTTCGGGACTGCTTTCTGGACCCCTCTGCCTTGTGTCCCTTAGTTCTTCTCCCTCTTGCCCTTAGTTTAGGCCTTCCCAAGAAGCTTCCAATTCCTCCCCTCCCCATTCATCTTCCACCCTACTTCCAGAGGAGTTCAAGGCCTGGTTATGCCACTTCTTCAATAACCTCAGAGGGCACGGCACACAGTGACCACGATCCCAGGCTATCTTCCCAACCAAATTATACCCCCCCACCACCCTCTTCCTCTCTAGCCTGCTCCATGTGCCTCCATTTCCCACCTTTGTGTGTTTCCATTTGAAATGGACTCTGACTTCACCTCTACCTCTCAGGATCCTTGGGCTTCCTTCAAACCTCTGCCCAAGCCATTCCTGAATTCCTCCCCCAATTTTCTTGGCTTTCTTTTGTCTCTGTCACATATACTTATGCATACACTATCTCCCCAAAATAGAACGAAAGCTTTTTGAGGGGAGGAGTTGTTGTTCGTCTTTGTATCTAGTCCTAGCCCCTTGCACAGTGCCTGGTACATGTTGACATCCAATCAGTGCTTATGAGTTAATAATTGACATTTCCAGGATCAGCATATGACATCAGTATTTCTTTGCTATTACCAAACTATGAAATGTCTGACTTGGCTGCAGGAAGGTGAAGGGAGAACAGAGCTGGATTTGAACTCAGGAAGCCCCATGCTCTATCCACACAGACACTTTCACATGGTAATGATGCTTTTTAAAAAGGCATCAATACAAATTATTTTTTAAAAAGAATGTGCTTCTAGGAAATAGGCCAAGTATAGTAGAGAAGCAGGCTGGACAAAACTTTTTCCCAAATTTTGAAAAGATTCAGAAAAATAGATGTTAACATGTTAAAGAAACAAGTTTTTTTTGGGGGGGGAGGGAAAATGCTGACTTTTCAATTGGGGAAGATTTCTCTTTTCTGGTCAAAATAACTGGCTAGTTTTAAAAAAGAAAAAAAGCCAACTCTGATACCAGTGGTATCAAACTGCAATAGGAACAAGGGCCATGAAATTGGGCCTAAGGATTCCTGTGGACTCAGCTCAAACCAAATGTGTTCTGTGGTGTGTTGTATTTTTATTGATTTTGTGAACTATTTTCCAACTCCATTTGAATCTGCTTCGGGCCTCCCTCAGCAGTGTAGGGTCCGACAACCTCTACTTTTTAGAGTAAACATTAAGTGCCATTGATGTGAAGCAAAGAGCTTACTAAGTCATGTATATTACCCAAGCCAGTAGGAGCACTCTTCAAATTTCTTCTGATGGTAGGTTTGTACTCCAAAGTTATAACAGAGAATTGAGAGGTATCCAGGCTACAACAGAAAGAAAGATACTTCAGTTGTGTGATTGCCTTAAAGTTGTACACAGTTTATCTCAATTTATATTCTTGTACACACAATCAAACGGTTTTAGGCATAAAATCCCCACATTTTCCTGGTGGCCCTTAGGTTTATGCAGTAAAGAAACTGACCTGCACCCAGAAGGAAGCATTGGCAATATCAGCCTACTATCAAATCAAATCTGGGCAGGACACGACAGAAGAAAAGAGACTGGCTAAAAGCCAGAGGATGGCATCACAGCAGGGATCGTATTAAAAAAGAAAACTCACCAAACAGCAAGAGATAGAAAGAAAAATTCCATTTAAAATAACTGTAGACAATATAAAATACTTGCCAAGACAAACCTAGGAACCATATGAACACAAGTACAAAACATTCACACAAAATAAAGTCAGACCTAAACAACTGGAAACATATCAATTGCTCATGGGTAGGCTGAGACAATATTTTTTAAAATGTCAATTCTATCTAAATGAATTTACTTATTCAGTGCCATACCAATTGAACTACAAAAACTATTTTATAGAACTAGAAAAAATAATAACAATTCATCTGGAAGAACAAAAGGTCAAGAATATCAAGAGAATTAATGAAAAAAATGCAAAGGAAGGTGGCCTAGCCATACCAGATCTCAAGTGGCAATCATCAAAACGATCTTGTACTGGCCAAGAAATAGAATGATCAATCAGTGGAATAGATCAGGTACACAAGACCCAGTAGTCAATGACCATAGTAATCTACTGTTTGATAAGCACAAAGACTCCAGCTTCTGAGAGAAGAACTCACTATTTGACAAAAACTTCTGGGAAAACTGGAAAACAGTATAGCAGAAACTAAGTATAGATCAACATCTTATACTGTATGCCAAGATAAGGTACATGATCCAGACCTAAAGGATGATATTATAGGCAAATTAGGGGAGTCTGAGATACCTTACCTGTCAGATCTATGGAGAAGGGAAAAATTTATAAATAAGAGAGAGCATTATAAGAGGTAAAAATGGATAATTTTGATATTAAATTTAAAAGCATTTGCACAAAAAAAACCAATGCAATCAAGATCAGAAAGAAAGGTGAGAAACAATTTTTATGGCAAGCATCTCTCTGATAAAAGCCTCATTTCTCAAATATATAAGGAAACAAGTCATTCCCCAACTGATAAATGGTCAAAGGATATGAACAGGTAGTTTTCAGAGGAAAAAATCAAAACTATCTATAGTCATATGAAAAAAAATGCTCTGAATCACTATTGATTAGAGAAATGCAAATGAAAACAACTCTGAGGTACTACTTCATACCTATCAGATTGGTTAATATGACAGAAAAGGAAAATAATAAATGTTGGAGAAGATGAGGGAAAAACGGGACACTAATGCACCGTGGATGGAGTTGTGAACTGATCCAATCATTCTGGAGAGCAATTTGGAACTATGCCCAAAGGGCAACTAAACTAGGCATATCTTTTGTTCCAGGCATGCCACTACTAGGTCTGTATCGTAAAGAGATCATTAAAAAAGAGAAAAGGACCTGTATGTACACAAATATTTATGTAGCTTTTTTGTGGTGGCAAAGAATCGAAAATTGAGTGGATGCTTATCAATTGGGGAATGGCTGAACAGGTTGTGGTATATGAATGTAATGGAATACTATTGTGCTATAAGAAATGAGGAGCAGGTGGATTTTAGAAAATACCTGGAAAGAATTAAATGAATGGATGCTGAGTGAAGTGAGAAGAACCAGGAGAACATCGTACACAGTAACAGCAACATTGTGAGACAACCAACTATGAATAACTTAGCTCATTGCAGCAATACAACGATTCAAGACAATTCCAAAGGACTTATGATGGAAAATGCCATCCACATCCAGAGAAAGAACTGATGCAATCTGAATGCAGATCGAAACAGACTACTTTCACTTTCTTTATCTTTTTGTGTGGCTTTTTCCCTTTTGATCTGTTTCTTCTTTCACAACATGACTAATATAGAAATATGTTTTACATGACTGCACATGTATAACCTGTATCAAGTTGCTTACCTTTCTAGGAATGGGGGAGGGGAGGGAGGGAGAAAATTTGGAACTCAAAATTTTCTTCAAACTAATGTCAGAAATAATTTTTACCTGTAATTGGGAAAAATAAAATAGTGTTTAAAAAAAGAAAAATAAAAACTCAAACTAGAGAGGAGAGACTTTTTAAAATTACAACAAAAAACATCCAAAGCTCTGGAATTCTGCCAAAGGACTGTCCTGTCATCATCGGCTCCCAGATTTAGCCCTGGAAGAGATCTTAGAGATCATCTATTCCGGTTTAGCAAATGAGAAAACTGACACCCAGAAAGGGCGAGTGACTTGCCTCAAATTACCCTGGAAATAGTAGATTTATTCTGAAATAGGCACATCTATAATGAAATCATATTTCTCTGGATCGGAGAACACTGAGAGTTGGGATAATAAGGACTAGCCCTTTAAGGTCTGTGCTAAGTGCTTGGATTGATATTATCTCCTTTGATCTTCACAACCACCCTGGGAGGTAGGTGCTATTGTCATCCCCATTTTACAGATGAGGAAATGGAGGCAGACAGCAGTGATTTCCCAGAGTTAGCCATCTGGTAAGTATCAGAGGTTAGATTTGAACTCAGGTCTTCCTAACTGCAGATCCAGTACTCTTCTCCACTGTGCTGCCACCTGTTGTTTTTCAGTTGTGTCTGACCCTCCAAGACCCCATTTGGGGATTTTCTTGGCAAAGATACTGGACTGGTTTGCCATTTCCTTCTCCAGCTCATTTTACAGATGAGGAAACTGAGGCAAACAGGGTTAAGTGACTTGGCCAGGCTCACACAGCTAGGAAATGTCTGAGGCCGGATTTGAACTCACAAAGATGAGTCTTCCTGACTCCAGGCCCAGCACACTCTCCACTGCACCACCTAGCTGCCCCATGGTGCCACTTAGCTGCCTCTGAAAGTGAGGAGACCTCACAGGCCACCTAGTCCCACCCATAGCTCAACAAGACTGCTCCCTGCAATATCCCTGCCATATGGTCATTTGTTATACACCTTTACATAACTCTAATTAGGACATTATTCCCTACATCGAGCCTCAGTCTGGCTCTGTGATTTCTGCCCATTGACGGCAAGCAGAACAAGTCAAATCCTATTTCCATAGGACAGCCCTTCAAGTGCTTGAGGACAGTGATCATGTGCCCAGCACCTCCCACTAATGCTGGTCTAACCCCCAGAAGTGAGCATAGCACTCTAGATGTTGTCTGACCCATCTGAATTGCCTTGTTTTAGTTACTGTGATCCACTGTTGGCTTATTCATATCGAGGCTGTAGGCCACTGTGACTCCCAGACATTTCTCAAACTGTTCTATAGACGCATATTCCCCATCTTGTACTTGTAAAATTGATTTTTTTAAACCTGAGCATGAGATTCTAAATTTATGCCTATTAAATGTCATCTCATTTGATATGGCTCAGCATTCTGGGCAGCTAAAATCTTTCTGGATTCTGTGCTTGTCCTTCCCAGCTTTGTGGCATCTGCAAATTTAATTTATGCTAATATGGGTCATCTTGGCCTTTTTCCAGATCACTGATAAAAATGTGGAGAAGTTCAGGGCCCAAGCCACACACCCCTCAGAGGTGTCCCACCATCCTGACATCCAATCACCAAGAACCGCTCTTGGGGTCCAACTAGTCAACCAGCTCCAAATCTACTTTGCTGTGCAATCATCTGGCCTATGCTTTTCCTTCTTTTCTACGAGAATAGTATGACAGACTTCATCAGATGCCTGGCTAAAATCTCTGCAAACTGTATCTGCAGGGCTCCTCTGATCTACCAGTCTATTAACCATGGCAACCAAAGGTAATGAGGTTAATTGACTATGACCTGTTCTTAAAGAGGCCCTGTGGAATTTTAGGCTACAAGAGCCTTACTGTGAACCCTTTGAAATCAGCTCTCTTAACATCTGGGCTGCATGCCAAACTTCGCCCAGCTTTCTTCTCCTTGATCACCAAGTCTATAGCTGAGTAGTCACACTCTGCCCAACATTCCCAGCATGTCCAGTCCAGAAACCAGCTCCTTTCTGTTGGTGAAAACCAAACCTCAAAAAGAAGTGCCCCCAATGAGTTCCCAAGGATGAGCTTGTTATTCATAATAATCACCTCGAAAATTTCTAGAGGATTGTCAAGTTTATAAAGTACTGGAGTCACATAGCTACATTGGGAGAGAAGGGCTACCGATATATTGACACCCATTTTACGAATGGGGAAACAGACTAAAAAATGGTGACTTCCTATGGTCACAGAGTTAATAAGTGTAAGAAGTGGAATTTGATACACTTTTCCTAAGCACAAATCCACCACTCTGCCCACTAAACACCACTGTCTCTCTTGAGTTAATGTAGTCCAAGAAAGCATTAATAACTTTGCTTTTGACAGAGAATTACAATAGATAGGTAGATAAAAGAAGTCATTGATACTTCCATTTCTGCCTCCATTGTTCTTGCTGTTCTGGTTCCTGGAGAGGCAGAGCCAAGATGGCAGAACTATAGGAAACAGTACAGCTATCTCTTCCTCAAAAGTGCTCCAAACAGATCTGAAAATGCACCAGACCCAAACTCGATAGTGAAATCCAAGAAAAAACCACAGTCATTCTTCCAGCCCATACTGTCATGGGGAGATCAGAGATTTTATGGTCACCACAGACAGGGTCTGGCCAAGAGCACTCTAGTACAGGGAGAAGCTGTGCACCACGGGAAGAGGAGGTCCCAGATTCATACTAGGGCATTGAGAAAAGAATAGAAAAGGCAAAAAGCTGTAGCAGAATCTATTAAGCTTTAGCCGAAGTGAAAAAAAAAAAAGCAGGGGTAGTAAGCATGATCTCAGACAAAGTAAAAAGGTCTTGTTAAAACAGACAAGGAAGGAAACTACAACTTGCTAAAAGGTACCATAGACAATGAAGTAATATCAATACTACATATATATGCACCAAATGACACAGTGTCCAAATTTTTGAAGAAATTAAATGAGTTACAGGAAGAAATAGACAGTAAAACTATACTACTAGGTGACCTCAACTTTTCCCTCTCAGAACTAGATAAATCTAACCAAAAAATAAACAAGAAAGAAGGAGGTGAATAGAATTTTAGAAAAATTAGATATGATAGACATCTAGAGAAAATTGAATATAAATGATGACAGAAAGGAATATATCAGTAGAAACAGGACTTCCACACGACTCTGGCTTCTACCTCCTCCAATTCATGTAAAAAAATGACTCTAAACAAACTTTAGAGCTACAGAACCCACAAAGTGACAGAGAGAAACAAATCTCCCACTGAAGGAAGTCTGGCAGGCCAGCAGAAAGGGTCCATTGCAGTGTGCTGGGAGCTAAATGCAGTCCCAACTAAACCTCGGTTTTAACCCTAGTCCAGCCACACTTTGAGCCAACTTCACAAGAGTAAACCACTAAAAAAACTCACTATAGAGAATAACTCCTTCAAAATTAGACTGGAGCAACTGGAAGCTAATAATTTTATGAGAAATCAAGATACTATGAAACAGATCCAAACAAATGAAAAAATAGATGGCAATGTAAAAATATCTCATTGGAAAAACCACTGACCTGAAAATAGATCCAGGAGAGATAATTTTAAAATTATTGGTCTACCTGGAAGCCATGATCAAAAAAAGAGTCTAGACGCCATCTTTAAAGAAATTATCAAGCAAAATTGCCCTGATATTCCAGAACCAGAGGGCAAAATAGAAATTGAAAGAATTCACCAGTCACCTCTTGAAAAAGATTCCAGAAAGAAAACTCCTAGGAATATTATAGCCAAATTCCAGAGTTCCCAGGTCAAGGAGAAAATACTGCAAGCAGTCAGGAAGAAACAATTTGAGTATTGTGGAAACACAATCAGGATAACACAATAGCAGCTTCCACATTGAGGGATCAAAGGGCTTGGAATATGATATTCTGGAGGTCAAAGGAGCTAGGACTAAACCCAAGAATTACCTACCCAGCAAAACTGAGTATAATGCTACAGGGAAAAATATGGTCATTCAATGAAATAGAAGTCTTTCAAGCATTTTTGATGAAAAAACCTAAGCTGAACCGAAAATTTGACTTTCAAATACAAGAAGCAAGAGAAGCATGAGACGGTAAACAGGAAAAAGAAATCATAAGGAAGTTATTAAAGTTGAACTATTTACATTCCTACATGGAAAAATGATCATTGTAACTCATAAAACTTTTCTCAGTATGCTGAAGGGAATATATATTTGTGTGTGTGTGTATGTATACATATATGTATGTATAGGAGGATATATGTGTATATAAATATATATGTGAGTGTGGGCATATGTATGTTCATGTATATATAGAGGGCACAGGATGAGTTGAATATGAAGGGATGATATCTAAAAAATAAAATTAAGAGGTGAGAGAGGAATTTATTGGGAGAAGGAGAAAGTGAGCAATAGATTAGGGTAAATTATCTCATATAAAAGAGGCAAGAGAAAACTGTTACAATGGAGGGGAAGAGCAGGAAGGTGAAAGGGAATGGGACAACCCGATTCTCATTGAATTTGGCCTAAGGAGGGAATAACATACACACTCAATTGCTCAATTGGGTATCTTACCCTACAGGAAAATAGGGGGAGAGGGGATAAGAGGGATAAATTGAGGGAGAGGGTGGTTAGAAGCAAACATTTTTGAAAAGGGATAGGGTCAATGTAGAAAACAGAATAAGGGGGGGGGGGGGGAGTTAGGATGGAAGGAAATACAGTCAGTCTTCCACAATATAACTACTATAGAAATGATTTGGGTAACTACACATGCACAATCTTTATCTTCCCAGTGGGGGTAGGTGAGGAGGGAAGAAGGGGGGAAAAATAAAATAAATGTGTAACTCAAAGTTTTAAAAACAAATGCTTAAAGATTGTTTTTTTACATGCAACTGGGAAATAAAATATACAGGTACTGGGGTATGGAAACCCATCTTGCCCTATTAGAAAGTTAGGGAGATGAGGGGGAGGATACAAGAGAGAACAGAGTGGGGGAAGGGGTATTCAGTGGGATTGCTATTTTGGGGTGGGGGTAGGGGAAAGATGGGGAGAGAAAAATTGTAACTCAAAATCTAGTGGAAATGAATGTTGAAAACTAAAAATAAATAATTTAATAAAAAAAAGAAAATTATCATATTAAAAAAGAAAGGAATATGCCTTTTTCTCACTGGTACATGGCACCTACACAAAATCTGACCAAGAGTGAGGGCATAAAAATCTTCCAATAAGACATAGCAAGGCAGAAATATTAAATGTATCTTTCTCAGCTCATGATATAAAAATTACATTCGATAAAGGGCCATGAAAAGATAGATGAAAAATTTATTAGAAACTAAATAATCTAATTCTAAAGAATGAATGGGTCAAAGAACAAATCATAGAAACAATCAATAATTTCATTAAAGAGAATGACAACAATGAGACAACATACCAAAATTTTGGGGATGCAGTACTTAAAGGAAAATTTCTCTCTGAACTTAATATCAACAAAATAAAGAAAGAGCAGATCAATGAATTAGGTATGCAACTAAGAAAGCTAGAAAAACAAATTAAAACTCTCCAACTAAATACCAAATTGGAAATCCTGAAAATCAAAGGAGAGACTAATAAAATTGAAAGTAAGAAAACCATTGAATTAATAAATAAAATTAAGAGCTGGTTTTGGGGGTCAGGGAAGAACCCAATAAAACAGACAACCCATTGGTTAATTTGATTTTAAAAAAGAAAAACTAATTACCAGTATCAAAAACTAAATGGGTGAATTTATCCCCAATGAAGTGGAAATTAAAGCAATAATTAAAAACTATTTTGCCCAATTGTCTGTCAACAAATCTTACAATCTAAGGGAAATGGATGAATGTTTACAAAAATATGAATTTCCCAGATTAACAGAAAAGGAAACAGAATACTTAAATAAGCTCATTTTAGCAAAAGAACTTGAACAAGCCATAAATGAACTCCCTAAGAAAAAAATCCCCAGGTCTAGATGGATTGACAAGTGAATTCTACCAAACATTTAAAGAACAATTAATCCCAATACTATATAAACTATTTGATAAAATAGGCAAAGAAGGAGTCCTATCAAAAAAAAATTTATGACACAAATATGGTGCTAATACCTAAACTGGAAAGAGTCAAAATAGAGAAAAAAACTATAGACCAATTTCCCTAATGAATATTGATGCAAAATTTGTAAATAAAATATAAAAAGGCAATTACAGCAATATATCACCAGGATTATATACTATGACCAGGTAGGATTTAAACCACAAATGCAGGGTTGGTCCAATATTAGGAAAACTATCAGCATAATTCACCATATCAATAACAAAACCCAACAGAAATAATATGATTATCTAAATAGATACAGAAATGTTAGCTGGGGGTGGCTAGGTGGTACAGTGAATAGAGCATCGGCCCTGGAGTCAGGAGGACCTGAGTTCAAATCCAACCTCAGACACTTGACACACTTACCAGCCATGTGACCTTGGGCAAGTCACTTAACCCCAATTGCCCTACCCTCCCCCCTCCAAAAAGAAAAAAAAATGTTAGCTATAGCAATGAGAAGAAAAAGAAATTGAAGGAATTAGAATAGGCAATGAGGAAACAAAACCATCACTCTTTGCAAATGATATGATGGCACACGGCAAATCCTAAAGAATAAACTAAAAAACTACTTAAAATAATTAACTTAAGCAAAGTTGCAGAATATAAAAGAAACCCACATAAATCATCACCATTTCTATATATTATCAACAAAGCCCAGCAGCAAGAGATAGAAAGAGAAATTCCATTTGAAATTACTCTAGACAACATAAAATACTTAGGAGTCTACCTGCTCAGACAAACCCAGGAACTATATGAACACAATTACAAAACACTGCTCACACAAATAAAGTCTGGTCTAAACAATTGGAAACATATCAATTGCTCATGGGTAGGCCAACACAATATAACAAAAATGTCAATTCTATCTAAATTAATTTACTTACTCAGTATCATATAAATCAAGCTACCAAAAAACTATTACATACAGTTAGAAAAAATAATAAAAAAAATTTCATCTGAAAGAACAAAAGGTCAAGAATATCAAGGGAATTAATAGGGGAAAAACGCATAGGAAGGTATCCTAGCCATATCAAATCTCAAGTGGCAATCATCAAAATTATATAGTACTGGCCAAGAAATAGAATGATCAATCAGTGGAATAGATCAGATACACAAGACACAGTAATAAATGACCACGGTAATCTAGTGTTTAATAAACACAAGACCTCCAACTTCTGGGATAAGAACTCACTATTTGACAAAAATTGTTGGGAAAGCTGGAAAATGATATGGCAGAAACTAGGTATAGATCAACATCTTACACTGTATGCCAAGACAAGATCAAAATGGATACATTATTCAGACCTAAAGGATAATATCATAGGCAAATTAGGGGAGCCTGTTGGAGAAGGGAAGATTTTGTAGTCAAACACAGGGATAGAGAGAATTATGGACACAAAATGGATAATTTTGATTGTATTAAATTTAAAAGTGTCTGCACAAACAAAACCAATGCAAACAAGATCAGAAAGAAAGCAGAAAGCTGGGAAACAATTTTTATTAGTTTTTTATTTTTAGTTTTCAACATTCATTTACATAAGTTTTAAATTTTCTCCCCCCCCCAAGACAGCATGCAATGTGATATAGGCTCAATATATACATTCCTATTAAACATATTTTTCACATTAGTCATGTTGTATAGAAGAATTATAATGAATGGGAGAAACCATGAGAATGAAAGAAAAAACAAAACAAAAAAGAAAATAGCCTGCTTTGCTCTGCATTTGGACTCCAGAGGTCTTTCTCTAGATGTAGAAAGAAAGCCCTTTTTCCATCATTAGTCTTTTGGAATTGTCTTGGATCATTATATTGCTGAGAAGGGCTAAGTCTATCAAAGTCAGTCATTGTACACTGTGGCTGCTACTGTGTACAATGTTCTTCTGGTTGTGTTCACTTCACTCAGCATCAGTTCATATAAGTCTTTCCAGGTTTTCTGAAGTCTACCTGCTCCATCATTTCTTATAGCACAATAGTATTCCATTACACTCATATACCACAACTTGTTCAGCAATTCCCCAATTGATGGACATCCCATCAATTTCCAGTTCTTTGCCACAAAAAGAGCTGCTATAAATACTTTTGTATATATGGGTCCTTTTCCCATTTTTATGATCTCTTTGGGATACAACCCTAGAAGTGGAATGGGAAACAATTTTTACATCAAGTATCTCTGATAACAGCCTCATTTCTCAAATAAGTCAAATGTATAAGAAAACAAGTCATTCCCCAATTCACAAATGGTCAAAGGATATGAACAAGCAGTTTTCAGATGAAGAAATTAAAGCTATCTATAGTCATGTTTAAAAAAAAATGCCCTAAATCCCTATTGATTAGAGAAATGCAAGTGAAAACAACTCTGAGGTACCACCTCATACCTATCAGATTAATATGACAGAAAAGGAAACTAATAAAATGTTGGAGAAGATATGGGAAAATTGTGACACTAATGCACTGAGTGGACTTGTGAACTGATCCAACCATTCTGGAGAGCAATTTGGAACTATATCCAAAGGGCAACCAAACTGAGCATAAGCTTTGTTCCAGCCATACCACTACTAGGTCTGTATCCCAAAGAGATAAAAAATAAGAATAATAAAAGGGGAAAAGACCTATATGTACAAAAATACCTATAGAAGTTCTTTTTGTGGTGTCAAAGAACTGGACATTAAGGGGATACCCTTCAGTAGGGGAACGGCTGAACAAGTTATGGTATATGAATGAAATGGGATACTATTGTGCACTAAAAAATAATGAGCAGGCAAATTTCAGCAGATTTACATGAACTGATGCTGAGTGAAGTGAGCAGAACCAGGAGAACATTGTGCGCAGTAACAACATTTTGAGATGATAAACTATGAATAGTTTTCTTCTCAACAATATGATGATCCAAGACAATTCCAAAAGACTCTTGGAAAATGCTGTCTACAACCAGAGAAAGATGACAGAATCTGAATGCAGACCTAAGCATACTACTTTCACTTTATCTTTTTTTTCGTTGTTTTTATGGTTTTCTTTGTATCTGTTTTTTTCCCCTTTTGGTCTGTTTCTTCTTTTACAACATGACTTATATAGAAATATGTTTTAAATGATTGCACATATATTACCTATTTAAAAGTCTTGCCTTTGGGGCCGACAGGTGGCACAGTGAGTAAGAGTGCTGGCCCTGGAGGTGGGAGACCCGGGATCAGTTCCTGGTCTCAGATACTTAGCACCCACACAAAATAACTGGCGTGTAACCTTGAGCAAGTTACTTAACCCCAATTGCTTTAAAAAAAATAAGTCTTGCCTTTTTAGGGAAGTAGGAGGGGAGGAGGAAGGAAGAAAATTTGGAACTCAATTTTTGAAAATGAACGTTAAAATGTGTCTTTACATGTAATTGAAAAAATAAAATGCTATTTAAAATAATAAAAAGCTAAACATGCATAAAAGGATATTATAATTTTGTGAAGAAGTTCTTATTTAGTAAGTTTGCCGTTCATTCTCTAGAGCTTATAAGGATTTCTTTGAATAATTTATCACAGAAATATACAATTAAAGTCATATTTTTCTTTGAAATAAATTATTTTGTTGTAAAAAATTAGAATTGGGCAAATGGAAACTAATGACTTTGAGACATCAAGAAACAATCAAATAAAAACAAAAGAATGAAAAAAAATAGAAAATATGAAATCTCATTGAAAAAACAACTGACCTGGAAAATATACCCAGGAGAGGTAATTTAAGAATTATTGCACTACCTGAAAGCCATGATAAAAAAAAAAAGAGCCTAGACATATTTCAAGAAATTATACAGGGAAACCATCCTGATGTCCTAGAGTCAGAGGATAAAATAAAAATGGAAAGAATTCACTGATCACTTCCTGAAAAAAAAATCCCAAAATGAAAATTCCCAGGAATATTACAGTCAAATTTTCCATAGTTCCCATGTCAAGGAGAAAATAATGCAAGCAGCCAATAAGAAACAATTCAAATATCATGGAGCCACCATCAGGATAATTCAAGATTTAGTAGTTTCTAGAGGTTCTGAGGACTTGGAATATGATATTCTAGAGGACAAAAGAGAGCTAGGATTACAACCAAGAATCACATACCCAGCAAAACTGAGTACAATCCTTCAGAAGAAAAATGGATATTCAATTGAATGAGTACTTTCAAGTATTCCTGATGGAAAGACACCTGAATAGAAAATTTGACTTTCAAATACAAGACTCAAGAGAAGTATATAAAGGTAAATAGGAAAGAGAAATTATAAAGGATTCAGTAAGTTTAAACAATTTACATTCCTACACAGTAAAATGATACTTGTAACTCCTAAAATCTCTCATTATTAGGGCAGTTAGAAGTACACATAGACAGAGGACATGTGTGTGAGATGAATATGATGGGATAGTTATCTAAAACAAAAAAAATTAAGGGGCAAGAAAGAAGAATGCACTGGGGGAAGGGGAAAGGGATAGGTAGAATGGGGCAAATTATCTGACAGAGAGACATGAAAGAGCTTTTACAGTAGAGGGGAAGATGGGGGAGAGAAGAAATGTATAACCTTATTCTCATCGTAATTGGCTCAAAGAGGATAGAACACACACTCAGTTGGGTATAGAAAACTATCTTACCATACAGCAAAGTAGGGGAGGAAGGGGATAAGAGGTTGGGCTGACAGAAGGGAGGACACATTAGGGGAGATAAAAGTCAGAAGCAAAACACTTTTGAGAATGGACAAGGTGAAAGGATAAAGACAGTAGTATAAACAGAGGGAAGTAGGATGAAAGAAATACATAATTAATAATCATAACTGTGAAAAAAATCTATAGGAATTTTCTCTGATAAAGATCTCCTTTCTCAAACATATAGAGAACTGAGACAAAATTTATAGAAATAAGAGGCATTCCTCCATTGATAAATGGTCAAAGGACATAAATAGGCAGTTTTCAGATGAAGTAGTCAAAGCTCTCTATAATCATATGAAAAAAAAATGCTCTAAACCACTATTAATTAGAAAAATGCAAATTAAAATAACTCTGAGCTACCACTCCACACATATCAGATAGAGTAATATGACAGAAAACAAAAATGATAAATGTTAGAAGGGATGTGGGAAAATTGAGACCCTAATGCACTGTTGGTGAAGTGTTATTCTGATTTAGCCACTCTGGAGAGCAATTCGGAACTATGCCCAAAGGGCTATAAAACCATGCATACCCTTTGATCCAGCAATACCCACTACTAGGTCTCTGTCCCAAAGAAATATAAAACAAAAAGGAAAAGGATCTATATGCATAAAAATATTTATAGTACCTCTTTTAGTTGTGGCAAAGAATTGGAAATTGAAGGGCTATCTATCAAATTGGGAAATGACTGTATATGTTGTATATGATTGTGATGGGATACTGCTATGCCTGGTTTTCCCCACAACCCCTCCTCCCCCAAGGAAGTGAGCAGACTGCCAGGTCAGCTCCACCCTCCCCCACTGGGTCTCCACCTTTTCCCCAGTCAGCTCACCTGCATAGAAGTAGGCAGGCTTCTGGGGGAGTTTCAAGGTGTGTACTGACCAATCACTGCTTATGTAAGGCCTCCTTTATAAGCTAAGGTTCTGCCCCAGATTGGGGCTGTTGCCTGCTGCTGCTACTGCTGTTGCTGTACCTGAGACATGGGTGTTGCCACCTCAGCCCACCACCATGGCCTGATCAGCCACGTGACCTTTTTAATAAAGGGTCCATTCTAAAATTATTACTTGAGTCTTGTTCGCATTAATCAAGGTATGGTACTACATTTGGAGGCCCCAGTGAGATTTGACAGCATTCTGTGTTGCTGTCCAAGGCCCAAGATCCTTGCTCAGCCTCAAGGGATGGAGGACCCTCAGCTTTGACTTACTTGAGCAGCCAGCATCTGAAATTTTCTCAGAGCTCAGAACTCAAGGCTGAGAAAATCCAGACCATACCCTGACATCGATCAGATCACATTTTGGCTCTTTGGACCCAGATCTCTGTGTCAGCCTCCAGAGGTGAGTGGTTATCTGTCTGTTGTGTTTGTGTGCTTGCCTTTCTGTTTGTCTGTAACTAACAATTTCTATGGTCAAAAATTGTCCAGGGAAACTGCTGGACTTCCAACTCTCTCCCTGATCCCTAGGGGGGCTAGCCCCTGGTGATGTTCCAGGGCCCCAGGTCTCGAGGAGGGAAAGATTGCACCTGCCTCCCCACTTCTACTGGCTCCTCATTTGGTCATTAGTGGATCCAGGACCTCCAGTTTGGGAGTGAGTAAAAATCTGTTCTGGTTCTGTTCTGGAGGGCGGAGGGCTAGACATGGCCATTTTTCATCTCCTCCCTGGCGAAGCTTTGGGATGCCAAAGCCTCTCGACCGTCAGTATTCTGGTTTATGTTTGTATGTTTTTTGTGTGTCCTGAGCTTGCTTGAGCTCATTTGCTTCCTGTTCAGTATCTTCGGGGGCAAAGCAAGCAGCTAGGACTTTGTCTGTCCTGTGAAGTTTTGTCTTGAGCTCATTCGCTTAAAGCCTCCCCGTTTTTATTCTGCAAAGCAGGTATTTGAGTAGCTCTCAGACGAGCACCTCCAAGGGAGCTTTTCTGATTTCCACTGGGAAGACATATTTGTTTATAAGACTATACCGTTTGTCTGTCTTTTCATCCTAGAACATGGGAGGTTGCAGCCAGTACATCAGAAACTCCCCTGGGTTGCATACTAAGCCATTTTAGAGTAGCCTATCAGGATGGGGCAGATTATGGGGTCCCCTTGAAGAAGGGGAAACTCATTTCTTATTGCATGAATGAGTGGCCCACGTTTGGGATGGGCTGGCCCCCTCAGGGAAGTTTCAACAAGCAAATTATCCAATCAGTGTGGCGGGTGGTCACAGGGAATCCAGGACATCCAGATCAGTTCCCTTACATCGATGTCCGACTAGATCTCATCACCCATTCTCCTCCCTGGCTTAGGAACTGTTCTTTCCAAAGGGTTATCGGAATCCTTGTGGCCCACCCGCTCTTGGATCCTCCTAAGACAAAACCTCCCACAAAAATCCTATAGGATCATAGTGAGCAGTATAATGTCCTACCACCTTACAACCCTCGATCCCCTCCCTCCGCCTCTTCTAACTCCTCAGGGCTTCCAACTTCCCCGAGTCCCCTTTTGCTCCCCCACACCCAGACTGGGGCAAACTATCAGCCCCCAGAAGAACCCTCTTCTGCTTCAGCCATCCTTCCCCTCAGGGAATAAACTCCAGAAACAGGAGGGTTTTGAGGGCATGGTTCTATCCCAGCTGGTAGAAATTGCCCAAAAGGTTTATGACAACAGGGACAGCCCCTCTGATAAAGCAAACAAGAAGTTTGCCCGGGGCCTTGTGGCTGCACCTCAAACTCCCAAATGGGGTACCCGAGTGGGCTCTATGCCACGTGATACCCACACCCCTCTTGCAAGGGACCAATGCACATAATGTAAAGAGTTAGGCCATTGGAAAAACGAATGCCCCGGGGACAGAGACCCTCCAGAGTCCTCCTCAGTGAGAATTGGGAATCTGTGGAGGTGGGCCCCTCTTTGGGAATCCCTCCCCTCCGATCAAAGAAGCAGGCAGGCTAGATCTCCTGCCTGACCAATTAAAGCCAATTAAATGTGGAGCTTTGAGATTAGCAGATTCAAAGCTCACTTTCAAAAGGTCCACCCAAATTCTCCCTGTTGTTGTAATAATTTGAAATTTTTAATTTGAGAAATTTACAATTTCTTTACAAAATATCTTCGCAAATTCCGAGAATTAATCATTAAGAAATTGGAAATAGGATATTGGGATTGATTTAAAAAAATAGAAGGTTTTTAGGATATTGGGATTGCTTAAAAGGAAGTTTTTTGCTGTCTCAGCTTGACTTGTTCCTTGAATTTGTAAAAGGAAAATCAATAGCTTTTGTGAAACACTTGTGATCAGAATTGTATAGGGATTGTAAAATATAATGACTGGCATATTTTGGTATCTCTCTAACTTTGAATCCATGCCAGAATTGATAAAGTCAATTATTGTATAAGTCATTTGATATTTATTATTTTGTTGCCATCTTTCTGAGACTGTATTATGTTTCTAAAAGTCTATTTAGCTAAGTGAACTTAAGAAACATTTTTGAAGCAAGAATAGTATTACAGCTATTTAAAAAATCTGAATTTCGTATTGCATGTATATTGGGTTTTAGGTTATAAAATTTGTTAATTTAAACTTATATTTGAGTTACAAACAGGCAATAATAATGTTGGTATTTCACTTAAAATGTTGGCTAAATGATGTAATTTGGAAAAACTATGAACTCTGATGTTAAAAACAATTTTCTTATTCCTCTTCTGAAGCTGTTGAGTCATCTAAGGATATAGATGTATATGTTAACCTGGATGTATGTGAATATACAATGTCTTGGGAAATTTATATTCGGAGAATTTTTATACCAAATTAGTTTTAGGAAATTCCCATACTTGAAGGTTTATTTTATAATTATTATGTTTGTCAACCTTAAGTGAAACCTTTCTTAGGTGTGAGGTTTGTATCAATGGCTAATGGATGAACGATTTTCTGTGCAAGGCAATTTGGAAATTACTGAATTAAGAATACCAGATTGGTAATAACTTGATTTTGGTTTGAAGTTTAAATTTAGGTACATCATAATTGTTTCTGATATTGTTACTGGCAAACATTGGTATTATGAATGTTATAATAGAAGCGGTTTCTCATACTCTAAATGCTGTTAAATTAAGAATTATACTGTCAGAGGAACAAGAAAATGATAGTGGATGAAGTACTCTGACCATGTCAGAGTATCAGTTATGATATTCTGAAATGTTGTAATTAAGAAATCATTCACTTTTAAGTTTTTCTTTTTAAGTTTCAATTCATAAATCAAGTATTTACAATAGCATGCTTGGGAAAAACTACTTATTGGTAATTATGTGAAGAAAAGACCGTGTGAATCCCCTTCTAAGCTTTGTAAAACCTACAGATCTACCCAAATAATTTTGGGTCCCAGCTGTTTAAGGGGGGAATTATGGGGTGCCTGGAATGATGGGGTACTTGGGTACCTGATATAGATTAATCAGAGTTACTTTAGTTGAGAGAAAAGAAAGATACCATTTTTAACACCAGGTTAATTCAAACTGTCTTTAAAGTCTATTTATGAAAAGCTGAACAAAGCAAATGAGAAGCTTAGGGGACAAATGGGGTTCATCCAGCCCCTCCTGTTTCCAGATAGTTGATATCAGTTTTAGAAGTATGTTGAGAGAGCATAAGGAAGTTTTGGGAAGGCAGAAAGATTTGTAACTTGAGTTTGTAATTAATAGTTCAATCAAATTTTAGATGGCTCTATCTGAAGGACACTAGTCCATATTTATTTGCTCTTTAATAATTTGAGAGACTGTAAATTTTACTATTCTTCTAAGCCTTGATTACACGAGTCGTCATAAAAGCCGATAAGGGGAGGGCAGAGGCTGAAGGCTTTGAACTGTTCAAGGTGGATGTCTGTGCTTGGAAAAGTTTGGGGACAACCTTGGACACTGCCCAGGTGGGATCTCTCTGACTTTCTCAATTGTGCCTTTTCTTTCTGAAAAAGGAAACCTCCCACCTACCGTGTTTCCCCGATAATAAGACACTGTCTTATTATTTTTTTGGACAGAAAAACACCAGAGGGCTTATTTTCAGGGGAGGGCTTATTTTAATGAACATTGACAGCAATTTTAATAAACAGGTAAATGTGAACAAAAAAATGTACCTTTATTCGATAATGAATTCGATAAAGAACAGGATGACGTGCTCACTGCTGCAGCTCTGATTGGATGCAGCTCGGAGCGCGGCGTGCGTTTCACGGTGGGGGGACGGTGCATACAGAGGGTACCGTAATATAGCGTGTAGCACAGGGGATCACCTTTCACTACAGTAGCAATCTCAATAGGGCTTATTTTTGGGGGAGGGCTTATTTTCAGGATAGGTCTTATTATCGGGGAAACACGGTATTCATGCCTAAGCCTTGCTTTCAGCACCTGATTGTTTTCTGAATGACTAGCAGAGATGACTCATGCCTGAAATCAAACAAGGCTAAGGAAGTTTTCCTTCTGGCAAGGGTTATGACATTGTCCCTCTGCTTATTCTATAGCAAATTCACTGAGAAGTAACATTCAGGGCCAAATAAATGAATAAATATAGAGATAACATCCTTCACAGAACGAGATGATTAGTAATAAGGCAAAAAGTAATGAAATAGATGCCTGATTGACCAGGATAGGGCAGTTTGAGGAGAGCAACCAGATCAGGCCAGATGACACCCAGGATTAGAAACAGATGTATTGGTTTTAAAAATTTCCTATTATGTGAATTCATGATTTGAGCATGCTTGGGAATAAGATCAGAGGTATGGATTTTGGATTTTAGCGCAAGGATTGTATAAGATAGTGGTAAGGGTAAAGCTAATGTTACTTTGTTAATGCATCTGTCTGATAATTTTACAAAGGGCAGATGAAATCAATTTTTTAAAAAAGGTTTTTTATTTTAAAGGAGTCCTATAACAGGTACAGGATTTAGGAAAGGTAGAAATAACTTTTACCCCTCCCTTCCCTTCCATTGATCTGTGGGTGGGGGTTCAGCCTAGGGTAAAATCCCTGCCCCCTACTGGGTGTTGCCCATCTCCACCCATTCTGGGTTCCCTTCACCTCAGCCTAGAAAAACTCACGGGAAATTTCAAATATACACTGATCAATCACTGATTGTAGTTTCAGCCTATGTAACCTGACTATTATAATCTCTTTAAAAACCGGCATACTGTTCATGCCAATTCACCGTCTGATTTGGGTATGTGACCCCAGCAGTCCCAAGGCAATAAAATCCACTTCCAATTTTAATCTCTGGGATCTTCTGTCTCACTCCATTATGCCCAATGTAATTGGAGGCCCCAACATATAAACTGAAAATTCTCTGTAGTTTCAAAATATGTCACTAATCTTAAGTAACTGTACTAATTAATATTAAGTCCAAATTATCTGGTCATCTCTAGATCTGAACTGGAGAAGCAAAACTCCTTTTTAGATTCTGTAACTTCATGAGGCATCTGGGATTTAAAAGAGTTGCTTAAATGAAATAGGACACTGGGATACAAGGAGTTGTATGTAAGTTTTCTTGGTTATCTTGGTGACATGTACCTGACTTAATGTAATTATGTTATTTTGTAAAATTGTGAGAAAAGCCTCATTGTATTAACTGAGCCTAGCCCTGTGTGGCTAAGAAAACTGAACTATTTGTTTGAAGCTAGTCTTGTATGGCTAGAAAACTGGACCTTTATATGCAAAATCGTGTTTCTGGGAGCTCTTGTATTGTACATTTGAACTCTAGTCCTCTAAGGATCATCTCCTGAGCCTTGGAATCTGAAAAGGATGACATCAGATGCAGACAGCTTTCCCAAGAATCCAGACCTGACCTCTATTGGGACAACTTCTTTCCTGGAGAAATTCAACTAGAGGACCGATGGAAAAATGTGGCCCTCTCCCCTTCCTTGAGACTATGGCCTTGATTACAGGACGTCCCTATTAACTGTTAAACTGCTAATTGTTATGGGTCCCCCCTACCAGCCCTTGGGAACAAAGCTGACTGTCCTGTATGATTCGGCCAGGGTGTCAAGGGTTTGACACATGAACAAAAGAAGCGGGAAATGTTGTGCCTGGTTTTCCCCACAATGCCCCCTCCCCCAAGGAAGTGAGCAGACTGCCAGGTCAGCTCCACCCTCCCCCACTGGGTCTCCACCCTTTCCCCAGTCAGCTCACCTGCATAGAAGTGGGCGGGCTTCTGGGGGAGTTTCAAGGTGTGTACTGACCAATCACTGCTTATGTAAGGCCCCCTTTATAAGCTAAGGTTCTGCCCCAGATGGGGGGGGGGGAGGCCCTGTTGCCTGCTGCTGCTACTGCTGTTGCTATACCTGAGACATGGGTGGTGCCAGCTCAGCCCACCACGTGGCCTGATCAGCCACGTGACCTTTTTAATAAAGGGTCCATTCTAAAATTATTATTTGGTTCTTGTTCGCATTAATCAAGGTACTGTACTACAATACTATAGTGCTATAAAAAATGATGAGCAGGATGCTTTCAGAAAAACCTGGAAAGACTTACATAAACTGATTTAAAGTGATGAGCAGAACCAGTACCATGTTACAGTAACAGCAATATTGTATGATCATCAACTGTGAATGACTTATCTATTCTCAGCAATACAACAATCCAAGACAATTCTGAAGGACTTATGATGAAAAATGCTATTCATCTCTAGAGAAAGAACTGATGGAGTCTGAATGCAGATAGAAGCAGACTTTTCTTTACTTAACCTTTATTTTTCTTGAGGTTTGGGTTTGGTTTTTTTTTGGTCTGTGTTTTCTTTCACAGAAATACGTTTTGCATGACTCCACATGCATAACCTAAGTCAAATTGCTTGCCTTCTCAGAGGGGGTGGGGGTGGGGAGGAAGGGAGGGAGAGAAGGAAAGAATTTGGAACTAAAAAAATTTTAAATTAATGTTTAAAATTGTTTTTACATCTAATTGGGGGGGGGAATAAAATATAATTTTTTAAATGAGTGGATTACATGAAAACCATGACCAAAAAAAAAAAGTCTACACATCACATTTCAAAATTTTTTGAACTACTCGGATCTCTTAGAACAAAAGGGAAGAGTGGAAATAGAAAGAATCCAGTGGTTATCTCCTGGATTAAAACTGCCAAGAACATTGAGACAAAAATCCCAAACTTCCTAGTCAAAGAAAAAATACCATAAATGGCCAGGAAACAAGCATTCAAATACTGAGGAGCCACAGTCAGGATCATACATGATTGAGTAGCCACCAGTAACAGAAACAGAGTTTGAAACACAAAGGATATACAGGCTTACAGCCAAGAATAACGGGGGGAGGGGGGAAGGTGGGAATGAATGGACTTTTAATGAAAGAGGACTTCCAAGCTCTCTCAATGAAAAGACCAGAGCTTCACAGGAATTCAGAAGTTCAAACACAAGAGTAAAGAAGAAACACAGAAATGTTAATCATAGAAAGACTCCAATTAGACAAGGCCTGGGAGGGGTTCTGTCATATTTTGGTGATTTTTTTTTTTTGCTTTTTGAAGGGGGAAGGCAGGGCAATTGGCATTAAGTGACTTGCTCAAGGTCACATGGCTAGTTTTTTTGTGTTAAGTGTCTGTGGCCGGATTTGAACTCAGGTCCTCCTGACTCTGGGGCCAGTGCTCTACTCACTTCGACACCTAGCTGCCCCTATATTTTGGTGATCTTAAGAGAACAGAAAGAGAAATACACAAAAGGGTAAAGGAAAGGAAGGTTAGGGAAAATAATCTCACAAAATCAGGGTACCCAAGTAGACATCTATAAAAACAAGGAGGAGAGACCAGGGGAGTAACTGACAATTGAATCTCACTCTCATAATTGGTCAAAGGAGGGAAGGATACACACATATACACTCACACAATCAAGAGTTGGTACAGAAATACATTCCACTCAACAGGGAAACAAAGAAAAGGGGAGGAGAAATTAGAAGGCAGATTAAAGGAAGGATAAATTCTAAAACAAACTCTCACTGAGGGTGTACAGAAATATTTCTAGCTCTGAGGTGGCAAAAGATGGAAATCTGAGGAGGTACCCATCAGCTGGGGATTGGCTGAACAATTATGGTATATAAATGTGATAGAATATTGTTGTGCCATGGAAAATGATGAAGGGGATGATTTCAGAGAAACCCAAGAAGACTTGTATGAACTGATGAAGAGTAAAGAACCAGAATAACAAGTTATACAATGACAGCAACAGGGTAAAGACAAACAACTTTGAAAGACTTAGGAACTTTGATCAGAGTGATGACCAACTATAAATTCCAAAGGATTAATGATGAAACATGGGCAGCTAACTGGTGCAGTGAATAGAGCACCAGGCCTGGAGTTAGGAAGACCCAGGATTCAAATCTGACCTCAGACACTTATTAGCTGTGTGGCCCTGGGCAAGTCACTTAACATTGCATCAATTTCCTCATTGGCAAAATGACTTGGAGAAGGAAATGGCAAACCACTCCAGCATATCTGCCAAGAAAACCCAAAAGTGGGGTCATAAAGAGATGGACACAGACTGGGAGGTGACAGCACTGTGCGCAGGGGCAGGCTGGGAGGAAGCCTGACCAACGAGGAGGGCCAGTTGTCCCACCAACCACAAGGGCCACTACCAGGCCTTTCACCAAAGGGCTGGGACTGGAAAGAGCAAGGTAAGAGCCAAATGCAGGGCCCCTGTCCAGGACAGCAAATACTCCTGGGACTACTACTCCATAGCCCAGAAATTTTTTAAAAAGCCCCTATCAGGACCTGCAAGGACCAGGATGGCAGAGTGAACCCAGTCCACTCCAACCCTCCCCCTCTGACCCTGAAAACATAGTAACTCTTGCCCCAGGGCAAAATCCTCAACAGTAAAGGCTTGGGAACCCTAGAGGAAGGGCATGGCTAGGGCCCTGCCTCAAAATGGGCAGCAAGCAGACTACAAAGACTCCAGAGTCCTACTATCCTCAGAGGGAGGATAACCAAACTCAGAGGGAGACAATGTTGACTCCACACCCACAGCTGAAACATCAACAGGGAACAGGTCCCAAACACAGAAAACTCTCCCAGATGAGCTGAAAAGGAACTTTGCAAACCGAATGAGAGAGATAGAAAACAAAATGAATAATTCTTTTAAAATCAAAATTGCAGAATTAGAAAAACATTATGATGAAGAAAACAGCTCCTTAAAAAGAAAAGTGTATGATATAGAAAAGGAGCTCCAAAAACTAACCAAGGAAAATGATTTGCTAAAAACTAGAATGAACCAGGGGTGGCCAGGTGGCTCAGCGAGTAAGAGCACCGGCTCCAGTGTCAGGATGACTTGGATTAAATCCGGGCTCAGATACTCAGCACCACACCCAGAAATAACTGGCCATGTAACCTTGAGCAAGTTACTTAACCCCGATTGCTTTAAAAAAAAAAACTAGAATGAACCAAATTGAAACAAATAACTCTATGAGGAACCAAGAATTAGTCAAACAAAACAACAAGAATGAAAAATTTGAAAAAGAGGTAAAATCTCAATGGAAAAATAATTGACCTGGAAAACAGATCCAGGAGAGATAACTGGAGAATCATAGGCCGACCAGAAAATCATGATGAAAAAAAAATGAGCCTGGACCACATTCTCCAAGAGCTCATTAAAGAAAACTGCCCTGAGATACTAGAACCTGAGGGTAAAATAGAAATCGAGAGAATCCACCAGACACCTGCTGAAAGAGATCCCAAACTGAAAAGTCCTCAAAACATTGTGGCCACACTCCAGAACTACCAGATAAAAGAGAAAATACTTCAAGCGGCCAGAAAGAGACAATTCAAATATCGAGGGTCCACAGTGAGGATCGCACAGGATTTGGCAGCCTCTACACTGAAAGATCAGAGGCAGTGGAATTTAATTTTCCAAAAGGCAAAAGAGCTCATGTTACAACCAAGGATCACCTCCCCAGCAAGACTGAGCATATTCTTCCAGGCAAAGAGATGGTCATTTAACAATATAACAGATTTCCAGGCCTTTCTGATGAAAAAGCCAGAGCTCAATGGAAAATTCAACCTCCAATTACGGATTCAAGAGTGACATAGAAAGGCAAACAAGGAAAACACACATACACACACCCCATTATTTAATAAGAGCAAACTGTTTATTGACAAGTAGAGGGTATGAGTATAAAATACACAAAATGATGATTAAAAAAATCTTATTAAGGGCTACAAAGGGACTGCAATGGAAGAAGAAGAAAGAATGAAGTGGAAAAGGGTAAATTATGCCACACAAAGAGGCATAAAAACAATATAGCAAAGGAAAAGAAGGGAGGGAGATGAGTATTATATGAGCTTTTCCCTCATTGGGTCTGGTGCAAGGAGGGAATAACAACCAGTTAAGCATAGGACTCTATGGAGAAGAGACGCAAAACGTATCATATTAGACAGAAAGAGGGGAGGGAGAGGAGCTTCACATGAGATTTATTCCTGTCACTCTTGGTGCGAAGAAGAAATAACATACTTCATTAAGTATAAAAATATCCTACAGGCAGTAGGATGGGGAAAGGGCTCCGAAAGGGTGGGGGGTAGTTAGTAGGGAGGGAAGAAGTAAGGGGGAAGGGGCGGAAAAGGGAGGGGGATGATAAGGGAATACTGAGGGAGATGGTGGTCAAAAGGAAAACTTAAGGAGGGGAAGGGAGAAGGGGAGAAAAAATATAAGCATTAACAGGGGAGGGAATAGGATGGAGGGAAAGAAATAGATAATAATCATAAATGTGAATGTAAATGAAATGAACTCTCCCATAAAATGGAGGTAGATAGCAGAATGGATTAAAAATCATAGTCCTACAATATGCTGTTTACAAGAAACACATCTGAAACAGAGGGATACACACAGGGTAAAGGTAAAAGGCTGGAGTAAAATATGTCATGCCTCAGCTAAAGTAAAAAAAGCAGGGGTAGCAATCCTTATCTCAGATAAAGCAAAAGCAAAAAATGATCTAATTAAAAGAGATAAGGAAGGAAACTATATCCTGCTAAAAGGCACCATAGAGAATGAAGGAATATCATTACTTAACATATATGCACCAAGTGGTATAGCATCCAAATTCCTAGAGGAGAAGGTAAAGGAATTAGAGGAAGAAATAGATAGCAAAACTCTAGTAATGGGAGACCTTAAATCTCCCCCTCTCTGAGCTTGTTAAATCCAACCTGAAAATAAACAAGAAAGAAGTTAAAAGAATTTTAGAGAGGGTAGGTATGACAGATCTCTGGAGAAAAATGAATGGGGATAAAAAGAATATACCTTCTTCTCAGCGGGACATGGCACATACAGAAAAATTGACCATGTACTAGGATTGTAGGATATAAAATAAACCCACATAAATCCTTGGCATTCCTGTATATTTCTAATGAAATTCAACAGTGAGAGATAGAAAGAGAAAACCCATTTAAAGTTACTGTAAACATTATAAAATACTTGGGCATCTACCTGCCAAAACAAAACCAAGACCTATATGAACACAACTACAAAACACTTTTCACACAAATAAAGTCAGATCTAACTAATTGGAAAGACATCAATTGCTCATGGCTGGGTCGAGATAATATAATAAAAATGACAATTTTACCAAAATTAAATTATATATTTAGTGCCCCACCAATCAGTTTACCAAAAAACTACCTTATAGAGCTAGAAAAAATAGTAACAAAATTAATTTGGAAGAAGAAAAGGTCCAGAACATCAAGAGAATAAATGAAAAGAAATGCTAGGGATGGTGGACTAGCTATACCAGATTTTAATCTGTACTATAAATCAGCAGTCATCATCAGAGGGGAAGACTTTATGACCAAACAAAAATTAGAGGGCATTATAAAATGCAATATGGATAATTTTGATTACATTAAATTGAAAAGCTGTATAAACAAAGCCAATATAACCAGGATTAAGAGGGAAGTGAAAAATTGGGAAAGAATTTTTACAACCTGTGTCACTGATAAAGGACTCATTTCTGAAATATACAGAGAATTGAGTTAAATATGTAAGAATACAAGTCATTCCCCAATTGATAAGTGGTCAAAGGATATGAACAGGCAGTTTTCAGAGAAAGAAATTAAAGATATCTATAAGCACATGAAGAAATGCTCTAATTCACTATTGATTAGAGAGATGCAAGTCAAAACAACTCTGAGGTATCACATCTCACCAGTCAGATTGGCTAAGTTGACAAAGCAGGAAAATGACAAATGCTGGAGAGGATGTGGACAAATTGGAACACTAATGCATTGCTGGCAGAGTTGTGATCTGATCCAACTATTCTGGAAAGCAATCTGGATTTATGCCTAAAGGGGTATAAATAATTTCATACCCTTTGACCCAGCAATACCACTTCTAGGGTTGTATCCCAAAGAGATCACAGAAGTGGTGAAAAGACCCATATGTACAAACATATTTATAGCAGCTCTTTTTGTGGTAGCAAAGACTTGGAAATTAAGGGTGTGCCCATCAATTGGGGAATGGCTGAACAAATTGTGGTATATGCATGTTATAGAATACTATTGTGCAATAAGAAATGAGTAGCAGATGGACTTCAAATTTACCTGGAGAGGCTTATACGAACTGATGCTGAGTAAGAAGAGTAGAGGCAGGAGGAATTTGTACACAATTACAGACACAATGTATATATGATGACCAACTTTGATAGACTGGACTCTTCTCAGCAATCCAGAGTCATAAGTCAAAACCAAAAGATTCATGATGGAGAGAGATGTCTACATCCAGAGAAAGAACCGAGATTGAACCCAGATTGAAGCAAACTACCTGCCCTTTTTCATTCTCTTGTTTGGTTTTGTTCCCTCTTTCCCATTCTTCATTCCATCTGTTACAATACTTCTTTATAACCTGACTAATGCCTAATGTGAAAGCATTTGCAGATCCTATACTTGATTGTATGCCGCCATGGGGGGTGGGGGGGGAGGGAGAGAAAATTTGAAACTCAAGGAATTGTGGTAATGAATCTTGTAAACTAAAAGTAAACAAATTAAAATTTAAACAAATAGAGAGATGGACATGACTGAACACAGCAACGATGATGAAACTTGTTGCCCACCTCCTAATGAGTGAAAGACGCAGAGTGCACAATTTAGGTTTTTTGGACGTGGTCAGTATGGAAATTTGTTCTGCTCAACTCTATGTGTTTCTAATGGGTTTTATTTTTCTTTATTCTCAATTAGGCACAAGGTGTTGGGGCGATCGGGTGAGAAAGTTGTCTCTTGTCTTTCACTTCTATCTGCAGGAAATATCACCATTCAGAAGGCCACCACCTCGATGCAGCTAGGTTACTCAGTAGACAAAAGTGCTGTGTGTGTGGTCAGGAAGACCCAAGTTCAAATCTTGCTTTGGACATTTACTAGCTGTGTGACTCCACCCAAGTCACTTCACCTCTGTCTGCCTGAGCTTCCGAAACAGTAAAATAGGAATAGTAACAGCACCTATCTCCCAGGGTTGTTGGGAGAATAAAATGAGATATCATTTGTAAAGTGCTTAGTACAAAGCCTGGTATGGTAGACAATGTTTATTCCATTCCCTCGGTTCAGGCTTTCATCATTCTCACCTAAACCCTTGTAACAACCTCCTCATTGGTCTTCCCAGCTTCTAGATTCTTCCTTCCTCAATGGATCTTCCATCTGGCTGCCAATGATTCTCTCGCCTACTCAAAACCCTTCATCTTTAGGGCAAAAAGCAAAGTCCTCAGCCTGCACCACATGGCTCCCACTAACCTTCCCAAAAGCATTTCATGTTATTCCTCATTCGTACACTCCATATTGTAGCCAAATATTGCTATAAGGCATTTCCTTTTTATATTTATTAAGCACCTATTATATGCCCGGAATTGAAGATCTAGGAACTAAAGAATCCCTATTCAGGGGACACAATGTGTGAGTCCAAAGCAATTTCAAGATGAAGAAATCACGTAAAGACTCCTATCAGAGCTGCAGTGTGAAGGAAGGGGCAGAGAAGAAGGGGGCATGGAGAAGCTGGACGCAGCTCCTCTCGATGCCTCAGTACAGCTGGAATACTGGGAGTGCCCCACTTCTCCATCCAGGCTCACTTCAGGGACCACTTCCTCAGTCAACTCTTTCCTTATCCCCTTCACTACTAGCACTCCCAATGGAATGGTTTGGCTTTTTTCTTGCTCTTCCTTTCACCTCCCATCGTGGTGCTATTCTCTCCTCTTAGAGCAAGGCGCATAATAAGTATTTAATGAATTGGATGAAATTGAATGAAATCCAATGAATTGGAAAGACTCTCAGGTTAGTTAACACTGTTAATCCATGAAGCTCTATGCTCATGTCCTCTCTGGTGAGTATTGAATTCTGAAAGTACTAGCCAATCCTACAACCACATTCCATTTAGAGACAAAAGGGATCATGGAGACCTTTCATTTTAGAGAAGGAGAGAAAGGCCCAGAAAGGTAAAGCAACTTGCCCAAGGTCCTAGTAGCAAAGCCAGTATTCAAACCTGAGTTTCAGACTCAAAACCCAGGACTCCTTTGGCTGTACTACCCTAAAAGCCCTTTTTAAAAGCCACCAATTTATCTATATTTCACATTATCAATATTCACAGTAACTACCATTCTTTCAATCAAGAAATAATTATTTAGTAAGTGCCTACTATGTGCCAGGCATTAGATACAAAGACAAAAAGAAAGGGTTCTTGCCCTCAAGGAATTTACATGCAATTAGAAGAGTTAACATGTTCTTATGTAAAGAATATAGAAAGCTGAAAACAGAAAATCATTTTTGGAGGGGGACGCGGCAGGTAAGGCCTCACAGAGAAGATGACAGTGTAATAGAGGAAAAAGAAACTAGGGATTCTCAGAGCAGGGAGGAGAGAGCACCAAGATGGGAGGTGAAAAGAGAAAGAAGGCCAGTTTGGCTAGACCAGAGAGTGTGGGGAAGAGGGTGAAGAGTGGAGGGAAAGACTCCAAGGCTGTAGACCAGAGTGACTGGAAGGACAGCGATGCCCTCTTTTTATTTTTTTTTTAAAGCAATCGGGGTTAAGTAACTTGCTCAAGGTTACATGGCCAGTTATTTCTGGGTGTGGTGCTAAGTATCCGAGCCTGGATTTGATCCCCAGGTCATCCCGACACTGGAGCCAGTGCTCTTACTCGCTGAGCCACCTGGCTGCCCCTGCGATGCTCTCTTACCAAGAGGTAAACTAGATTTGCATATTTGTATAGAAAGAGAAGTTGTCTGTATAGACACGGTACTTCAACCTACCAATACCAATAAATCAACGATTATCCACAATGGTTTTCATGAGAGATGGCAGCTCAGTATGGTGGGAAAAGCACTGGCTTTGGAGTTGGATGAGCTGGGTTCAAATCCTTCCTCTGTCACTTATTCCTTGTATGACCTTAAACAAGTCACTTCCCCTCCATGGGCCTCAGTTTCCACATCTGTAACATCCAAGGACTGGTCTAAGGTGGTCTTTCAACTATTCCCCTGAGAGGAATGCTTCAATCCTAGTAAAGGAGGCATGTTGAAGTTTACAAAAATAACTACAGAAACAGACCCTCAATTAAGAATCAAAGATCTGAGGCAAGTCATTTCTGAACACAACGTGTATGGACCTATCTTGCTTCAAATCCAATTGCCCTTTGAGTCACAGCCTAGTCAGAAAGCAGAGGTTCAATATGCATGCCTAAGCACATCACACTGCCCGTTGTCCATCAAAATTGTAAAGAAAGAAAGGTCTGGGTTATATGGGTCTGGATAAAATCCAGAAGTCTTTAAATGTATTTTTTTTGCTTTTTGGAGGGCAATTGGGGTTAAGTGACTTGCCCAAGGTCACACAGCTAGTTTTTGTGTTGTGTCTGAGGCCGGATTTGAACTCAGGTCCTACTGACTCCAGAGCCTGGTGCTCTATTCCTTTAAACACATTCTTGAATTACTCCTCAGAAGAAACATCTGAACTCTTGACATGCCTCAGATGTGTACTAAGAGTTCATACAGGGCCATAGCAATTCTGTACCTGGGTGGAATACAACCATTCCTGCCTGCTATCTTTAGAGAGGCCTCTGACTGAGGTTTTGATCAGAACTAAGGGTAAAATTGCGCTTTTGGTGAACTTCTGGGTCTATTAAGCCTCCTTCTAGATACTCAGTAAGAACTCTTGTGTCCCATTTCACAGATTCCTATATGTTTACAGACTGGGAGTCAAGATATACCTGGAGCCCTGGGCCCAACCCAATTAATCATCCAGAGCTTTCCTTTGCCCTTAGCACATTTGAGCTTGTATGATGTTCAAGTGTGCTCCTGTTCTATCCCCTCTACAAATCTGTAAACTCTTCATGGGTAGGAGCTAGGATGCTTTTCCCTTTTTTTATCCCCAGAGCCTAGCTCAGAACTTCTCACAAAATAGGCACTAGAGACCCATTTGCCAAGCTGCTCACCAAGCTGTCCGACTTTAGGCAAGCCACTCGACCTATCCAGCCCTCAGTACCAGGCCGCAGCCACTTTTCTGAAATTAGTACTAGCTGAGCTCTCTGAAGCCTTCTAACATTGAAGTCGTACTGCTCAGTGGAGCTAAAACTCACAACATACATTGCAAAACAGCAACAACCTGTAGCAGCAACCACACTGACATCCCCAGCATGGCTGCTAGCACAGGTGCTGAGATCTGCACCTTGAACTTCAGAGAAAATACAAGCAGAGAAATAAAGACCAACAGACAGGGCTCTGACTGCCTTAATCAACTATATACTTTACATACACCCCTGGATGGGGAGAGCCTTTACATCTAAGCAGTCAGGGAACTCTGAACATACGGCCACTCAGAATCTTGACCAGGGAAATCACAAGTGAGGCCCCAAAGCAACACAGCAAGTCAGAGTATATATACACTTCTCAGAGCCAGTAGGTGACAGAACCCTATTGACTCAGGGCCTAATTAGAAATTAGCAAAACACAGGAAAGCCTTCAGACAAGTAAGCTTCTCCTAAGTAACCTTCTCTTACTGGGCTCCACATGAGGCCTGTTAATGGGTGGGGAAGATCTTAAATCCCATTAACATTACACAACCACATACTCAAACTAGACAGTACACACTCTAGTTAATGCTCTGCACAGCAGAGTTCACTGGTAATTAAGCTCAATGACATCGCCAGGCTAAAATGTGTCTGGTCACTTAACTCCTCACCTCAGTACAAAGCTGCTCATAAAAGACATTTTCAATGATTCAGGGAACTTCATTTTTTTTTTGCTCATAAAATTCCTTTGTTAATTAGGATAAAAGTTTAAAATATAAAAAAAAAAACCAAGTCCCCTTCTGTTGACTCTCTTAGGCCCCAAAGTGATTTTTTTCCTTTACAATTCCGTTGTTTTCGAGATGCTGAAAGCATGTATATGTGATTCAAAATCCACTTTAACTTCTATAGAAAGGCAAATATACAAATAGGAAGAGAAGAAGAAAATGTGGAAAGGGACAAGGGAGTGTGACTGACTGGATGCCCAATGAGAAAAGCCACTGGCACTTTTTTTTTCTTTTGGAGGACGAGTTGAACTTATTTCATCAACAGAGGAAACTTGGAGTCAGGAAACTCCATCTAGCAACACACACAGACAACATAGCTGCAACCTTGGGGCAGAAGGCTAGTAGAGATCAGGGGCAAGACTTGCCCAAGGGCTTCTTCCAGCAGGCACTAAGCCAGGCTGCCTGGAAAGACATCACCATGAGCATGGACCTCAGAGCTACCTGAAGCTCCTTTTTCATTCCTGGGACTCCTTCTGAGGCTTTTCTTGCTTTTCACCACAGAAATCGCACTCCACATTGCTGCTAGCAGTGTGGCCATTCTAGGTACTCTTTCTTCACTCAGCATCATTTCACCAAAGTCTTCCCTTACTTATTGGAATTCTTCCTCTTCATGTTTTTGGAGCGGTATGGTAACAGTCCAGCCTATTTACACCCTTCGAGTTAGTGCAGCTCTTCCCCAATCCTCGGACGAGGAGTGCTCAGTTCCTGATTCGCTGGCCTTGGGAATCAGGAAGCCCACCATTCCAGTCTGGCCTCCAGTTCTTCCGAGATAGGTCCCTCTGAGCCAGCAGCTTCCCCTCAGTTTCCTAAGGGGATCCCTCCCTGGGTGGCTGTGGGGATCAGAGGAGATAACATCTGGACAATGCTCCTCTGCTGCCCCTTAGAATCTTTGTCTACAGCTGTCAATAACCTCCCTAGGCTAGAATACCAGTGACAGGACCCACCAGAGGCTCCAAGGGTTTTCACATTCATCAGATAAGTCCAGGGTGTGTTCTCAAGCAGCAGAGCTGGTTCACAGCCCCCAAAGTGAGGTGTGAGCTTCTTTCCAAAGTCAGGTCAGCACTCAGTTTTAGGGTCTTTTGTCATCTTTGTCCATCCGATGACCACAAGGCAAGTTGTTTTCATGTTCATTTCTCAGATGACAAAAGTGTTTTAAAAAATCTTTAATGGTGTGGCTATTGATCATCTACACTTCTTTGAAGAAATTTCTGTTTTAAAATTTGCTCACTGTGGGTTCTCAAACTTTTGGTTTCAGGACCACCTTACACTCTTCAGATGTATTAAGGACTCTCCCCCCCCCCCCCATAAAGAACTTTCCTTTATGTGGGTTCTATCTATCAGTATTTACTATAAGTTAAAACTGATCATTTCAAAATATGAATTCACTTAAAAGAATAATAAAACCATAGCATGTTTTATGCAAAATAACTGTATTTTCCAAATTAAGAAAAAGTTAGTGAGAGGAATGACATTATATGTTTGGGTGAATCCCTTTAATGTCCCTCTGACTAGAAGAAACCTGGACTCTCTTGTGTGCTTCTGCATTCTACCCATAGTAATATGTCGGTTTGGCCTCCCACAGAGTTAGTGGCAAAAGGAAGGAGTATTCAAACAGATCAACTATGTCTCTGAAAAATTGTTTTGACCTCTTGGACTCCCGGAATTTTTAATCAAGATAACGCAAAATTCACCAATATGGTTCAATCTCCCATGCAGTTCAAGAGCCATCAACAGCAATATGAAAATTTACCAATGTGCTAATTGGGCTCCTAAGCATAGGCTGGGTTCATACAAGATTCCTTGACAGAATCACCAAATGTCAGAGTTGACACAGACACTGAAGCTCTACAGTTCAATCTGTAGCAGAAAAAGACTCTCACTTTAACAAACCTGACAATGGGTCACTCAGACAACTTAGAGATCTCAAATGAGAGAGAATCCACTGCCTCCCTAGGCTGCCCCAACACGTTCCACAAATGGACGTGTTAGACATGTTAAGACCTTTGTCTTGAAATCAAGCTTGACTTTGCCGCTTTTCAATTTTGACCCATAGTTTCTAGCCATCCCTCTGAGGCCACCCTCCCTTCCCTACTACCCCCAAGAGCCCTTCAGATACTTAGATTCTTCATGAATCTTTTCTCCAGTCTAAGCATTCACAATCAATCCTTAGGAGGCATAACATACAAAATCACAGAAAGAATTCTGTCCCACTATCCTCTGCTTATAATATGAAACTCAAGAGGGAGAAATGCACTTGACAAATGTGCTCTCACCACTGTTAATGAGGGCTATCCTGCAGATGCTAAGTGGTATAGGGGTTCTTCTTTGCACCAAGCCCCACAACATCAGAGGGCTTTTTGAATGAGATCCACAGCCATTCAAAAATGATTGGTCTTTTTTCCATGGGGTATAATGGAAAGAATGCTCGATTTGGAGGTGAAGGCCCAGATTCAAATCCAAACTTAGGTACTTACTGCCTGCAGCAAGCCACTTCCATCATCTGGACCTCAGTTTCCTCATTTGTAAGATGAGGAGGTTGAGGCCAGATGGCTTCTAAGAGCCCCTGTAGCTCCAAGTCTGTAATACTCTAAAGAATTCCTAGAACCTGGATTAGGGGCATGCAGTTGGATGAGAAGCAGTTTGAGTTAGTCCATCGATAGATCTACCTTGGAGAGGTCCCACAGATTCACAATGAACTGGACCCAGAATCAAAGAGAAAGACCAGGTGGCATTTAGAAAATCATAGTCCTTTCCCTGCTCCCTTACACCTCAGCCCATCTTTTCACACTAATATTGCCCCTATGATGCACCATGGACATGAATCATGGCACACCACAATCTCATTAGAATCCCAAATGTCAGATTCCCAAAAGGCACTACCAGCAATGACTTGGGTAACAGGGAACTGGCTGAGCCTCGCCCTTCTGAGCATGGGCTTCAAAACATGTGCAGGGACAGTATTCTATAACTGTTTCTAGTCTACTAACCATATAGGGAAGAAATAGGCTTTTGACTGGCTGCTGAACCACAACTTGGGTGCCCATTCAAAAGTCACTAATGAGTCAAAGTGAGTCGATCTCCCTCCCTCCCTCCTTCCACCCATCCATCTACTTGTCTCCCTGCCCTACTACACTGCAGTAAGGAGTATTGTAAGCTTCCAGGTGGAAAGAGAAGTCTTGAGACTTTTTTTTCTTACCTGGGCAAACATGTGACCATAGATATGACGAAGCTATTTTCTGTCTATTGTGTCCGTTCTTTCCTTCCCCAAGGGAGATGTTAACTATAACTGCCTATTGGTATTGGGGAGAACACACTGGAATGGGGGCTTGAGCCAAGAGTATTTGAAAGAAGTCTCTACACCCTCAGGGGTAATGCTAGAACCCAGAGAGGGAAACATAGCCCAACTCCAGAGGACTGACACTTTGATGCAAGTGGGACTTAGGATAAGGACTTTGAACTCTTACATGGGCTACACTTGCATGCAAGAAATGGCAGAAAAAAAATATACTCAAGGATACCTATAGCTAAACAGGGAGATGCAGCAAAGGTTCTTTAAGGTGTGCGAATGTTTCAAGATATCTTTTGTACTAAGTCTGTAGAGAGAAAATATTTCAGGAAATGAGGTATCTGCTTCTATACAGTAAGCACTGCATAAGATATGATCATCATTCTAACATTCTTGGTGCTCGATCATAAGATGTCCAGACTCAGAGCTGGAAAAGACCCCAGTGCCCATCCAATCTGGCTCCTTGGTTTCACAGATGCATATCAGGAATCAAGCAGTCGTGGAAAGAATGTTTTTGTGACCAGACTTGACTCCAAGGAAGAGCTGGGAAAATGCATCTCCCTCCCTTCTCCCTTTATAGAGGTGGGGTACAAGCAAAGTACTGACTGTGGGGTTGTCTGGGGAGGCCAAGGACAGAGGGACACATTTGGAACTAAAGAGAATGTTAAAACAAAAATAGCAATACATTTTTAAAAGAATCTATTAGGAACCCCATTCGCTTTTTCAACGTTGAAGCAGAGCAGCCCTTTCTGGGAAGCCCTACCTTGGAACAGGCAGCCCTGGTATGAGCAGACCTCCCCCACATTCCATATCCTCTGCAACAAGAGCCTGCCAGTGTGAGCGCACCCTGAGCCAGGCAGAAGGCGGAGCAGAAAAGGGAAGAAGAGGCCCAAAGGAAACTTCTCTAACCTCTTTATAAGCCATACAGTCCAGCCACGGGAATGGGCCAGACCTGCCAAGCTGGGCACACCTCTGAACCGCATGGTCCAGGCCTCAGCCACAGAGATGCCAATAACTGCTCGATTGTCCCCAACCACTATTGCTTCAGGGGGCATGAAATTTAGAAATGTGTTCTGGTTTCATGAGAAAAGGGTAAGCAAGGAACTTACCTATTTTCAATTTGTTCTTAATTAGCTGACCCTTAGTAAACAAGCTTCAAATCTAGGCATTTACAATAAGAACAGAAATCTTCAGACAGCTTCAGGCAGTAGCTAGGAGCCTTTCTAAAAGCCCCGGGAGGGGGAGGAGGGCAGCTGAGAAGAGGGGAAAGGCAGTCAGCTCTGAAAACAAAAGCTGCGAAGCAGAGCAGGGAACAAAAAGCCCAGAAAAGCTGGGCAGCCTGGAAAACGATGTGGAGGATTTATTATATCGGTTTTCTTGAAATGAAAATGGATTTTTTTATATTGAATCCTCTCGTGATCTGCTGTGTACATGGCAACGTATACGCTTTTTTTCTCTTCTCATTTTGTGTTTAAGTTTAAAATTTTAAAAATTTACACCCCCTCCCCAAAAAAAAGAAAAGCGGAAATTTCACTCACCTCTTGGGGCAGCCCCATCAGCATTTCTTCACAACATTGGGTACATGTGACAGCTCGCTGAAAATTCCCTCGAGCAACAGCCTGGGAAAGCAAGAGAGCCAATAATTGCTTAGAATGGAAGAGGGTACACTTTGTGGAGAAGGAGAATTTGGCTAAATTCTTTTTCCGATTTTTTCCTCTTTACTACAAAGACAGACCTTCCAGCCAGACACTCGCACACAGGCCCCATCCCCAAAGGGCCAGCTCCAAGACTTGCACATGACTACCTGTTCCATTATTACTGTGCAACCCTGGAGTAGCATTGAATGCAGCCCCTCGTTCCTGCTGGAAACCAGGAAGCCTGCCAACAGAAGCCTTGCTCCAAACCGAACAATTTTTTCACGTGGCCCCCAATTGGACATTGTCTAAAGTTCAAGCAGCAATTTGGGAAAATCGGCGACAATGTCCTCAGATGGCCCCCTTCGCTGGGTACTGCAGCCCAAGTGCACTTTCTAGGAGCAGCCTGGAGAGCTAGCTAGTTAACGGAGCTATCATTTATAGAGGTTTTTAAGGCTTGCAGACAGGTGGCGCTGCAGTAGATAGAGTACAGGGCCTGGAATCAGGAAATCCAGACTCAAATACTTCCTAGCTGGGTGACCCTGGGCAAGTCACTTCACCCTGCTTGCCTCAGTTCCTCATCTATAAAGTGAGATGGTGAAGGAAATGGCAAAGCCCTCCAGTATCTCTGCCAAGAAGAATTTTAACATGAAGAAGAGTCTTCGTCACAAAGCTGGACACGATGGTTTGCAGAGTGCTTTGCAAATATCATCTCATGGACCCTCACAACTCGAGGAGGAGGCAGGTGTTATCTCCATTTTACAGATGAGGAAACTGAGACATTGGTGAATCGTACTAGGCAGAATCGGAACTCAGGCCTTTCCAACTCCGAGGCCAAGGTTCTAGCCACTGGACCAGCTAGCTTCATCAGCCATTATTAGCATCCTCCCACGTGCAATGAGCCTTGCTGGAGGAAAGAGGTAAAAACAAGACCTACCCTGAAGTACCTTTTGGTTTCCTGGGGGCTTTGGACACATTCACAAAGAAATATTCACTTCTCCAAGTGTTATGTATGAGATTAGATGAAGGAAAGATTACCAGTGGTTGGGAAGCTCAGGACAAGCTTGATAGCCCCATAAGAAAGGAGTTTCTCCAGCACTTTCTGAGGAAAAGCTCTCCAGATTCCTACCCTACCTCCCCCATTTTCCTCTCTTGCTTCCATCTGTGACCAACGAAGGGGACGACTTTGACACCCTTCAGACTCCAGTTCCCCTAGATGCTGCCACTACCGCTCCCTCTGCTGATGAATGCCCTGCAGTTAAAAACTTTTTCCCCCCAACAAGACCCAGCTGATTGCAACTGAATGTCCTCCAGCACAGGCTTCCACACCAGATGACAATGAGCCCAAATCTCACAGAATCCAAAATGGCATCCCGGTGTGAGGCAGCCCATAACTACTTCTGGATTATTCTTCTAGGCGAGGGCTAAGGAAATGGAAATGCTGGGTGCCAATGGGCGTGGGGTACATGAGCTTTGAACCAAAGCATCTCTCCAAGTGTCTCCCAGCTCGGAAGTTCTCTACAGACCCTGTGTCAGACAAAGCTTCTTCAATCCTGGTATCTTAAAAACAGATTACGACCACAACATTTTATACAGCCTTATTCATATCAGTTTACTACATGTGCCCTTCACTGTTTCAAAGAAACCAAGAGTACTAAGTAGCACTCAACCCTTTTTCTTAGAGAAATCAAGGTTCTCTTGTAACCTTTCAGGCTAGTTTTGATCACACCCCCTTGTCAGGTCCAGAAACGAAATCCTTGAGGGAGCCAAGGTGGGGCCAGCACCAAGGAGAGTTAGAATCTTTATGTAGGAATCACTACTGGACTACAGATACTAACTAGGAGTAACCAAGATGCCACCATTAGCAGATTAAAGGACCCAGGCTTGCCCTTGTTAGTCAAGAAAGATAAAATTCCAAAGCTGCTTCTGAACCATTGTTTTCAGGCCCAGAGGAAGGTGAAGGGAGGAAAGTGGAGCAAATAGGCAGAGGCAATGGGGAAAAACCTGAATCCCAAGGTTCCACTGTTTGTTGTTGGGAGCCAAAAGGCAAGAGGGAGACTTCCGATTCCTGAACCCTGTCTAAATCAGTGGTCTCCAAACTTCTCTGGTCATGCAAAAAAAAAAAATGTTCTGAGTATGCGGGCCCAATATATGTATTTACTATCAATAAATTATATACATGTCCTGCTGCATTAATAATTATATGTATTATAAAACTTTAAAAAGGATGAGATGAGCGCTGGCCCTGGAGTCAGGAGGACCTGAGTTCAGATCCTACCTCAGACACTTAACACACACAAAAAAAAACTAGCCGTGTGACCTTGGGCAAGTTACTCAACCCCAATTGCCCTGCAAAAAGCAAAAAAAAAAAAAGATGAGATAAAGATGAAATAACATTTTATCCCAGGGGCAACAGGAAGCCACTGAGATCAGCCAAAGAGGAGAGTCTCATGGTCAGATCTGTGCTTAAGAAAAATAACTTTGGCAGTAGCATCTAGGGTGAATTGGAGTAAGGAAAGACCTGAGGTAAGAGCAGATGGAAGGCTGCTGCAGTGATTCATGGGTGAGGTGATGAGAGGCTGAACTAGGGTAGCAGCTCTGGGAGTGGAGAGAAGGGGACAGGGGAGAGATGTCCAGGAGAACAAAATGACCAGATTTGCCACTAATGTGAGGGAGAATAAGAAGTCAAAGCTGTGGACGTGGAGGATAGTGTCCTTGACATAATAGGGAAGCGTAGAAAGGAGGTGAATTTGAGAGGAAAGATAATTAAAGGAGACCATGATGAAGACAGAAAGTCATACATTAAGTGACACACTATCCCACCCTACAACTATGCCCCCTGGGTAATAGTTAGGTTAGACTAGCCCAGAAAGGTGGAGTCGGGAGTTTCTACAACAGAGGGAAGGTGGGGCCCAAGTAGAGGAAAGTGAGGAGATAAGGCAGATGTGGTTGTGCCTGAACCAGGCACCTGGATTGGCCACAGCTGTGAGGGTGGGGTGTGACCCATCTTCAAACCCTCCCCAATTGATTAATCACACACTCCTTGGGGTCAAACTATGGCCCCCACTTTGGAGTTCACTGATCTACATGGTAGGCTAGCCTCCTGCCAATCTCCTAGACCTCAAGGGTTCAAAATATTGCCCGATCCTCCACCTTAAGCCCTTCTCCTGTTTGTGGCCCCCCCCTCCAACTCTCAGCCATGGCTAATTCCTACCATCTAGCCTCCCCCTCCTCCCCTTAATCCCAAATTACCCAGAGCTGCTGGGACAAACAGCAGAAAATCTTGCTGATTTACCCTCTACACACTTGGGCTATTTGGCCCCAACAGGGGCTCTTAATGTTACAAGACAAAGCGATTTTCGTGCTTCCTAAAGTAACTATTCCAAATCTCTTCAAACCCCAACTCCACTCCCTCCTTCTTCCCCTCCCTCCCCATTCTTAGCAGATAACCTCACCTCCAACCCAGTTGGGGAAGATTAAAGCCATCAGCTGGGAATTAACCTCTACTTTTTCCTACCCTCAATGTCCTCACCTCTACTCTCTTTGGTCTCTTCAGTCTCAGGAAGAAGTGGCCCCCTTCTTTGCTAACCTGTCACATCCCACCCCCATCTCAGTCCTCTATGACCTTGCTCTCTTTTTCTCAGGCATGTTCAATCTCTCCCATGACAATCACAGAATTTCAGAATTCTAAATAGACCTGAATCCACCTAGCTGTACTACTACCATCTAGGCCAGAGATATCAAACAAGAAACCTGCATGCCTCCAAAACAGTGTGCTGCACCAACTTACCATTTTAAAAAATGAATTAATCTATTTATTAGTTACATTTGGAGTTACAAGTCTTCTCCCTCCATCCCTTTCTATCCCACATTAGAAAAAGCCAACATTACACATACACACACACAACCATACAATATATACTTTCTTTTCATATATCAGATCTTCCTCTGGAGGTGGATGGCATTTTCCCTTATAAATCATAGTTGATATGAATAATCATAACACTCAGAATATCTTAGTCATTCAGTCACTCTTTGAATAATATTTCTGTTACTGTATACAACATTTTCTTGTTTCACTCTGCATTATTTCATGCAAGTCTTTCCATGTTTTTCTAAAACCAGCATCCTCATCATTTCTTACAGCACAAACCACAACTTGTTCAGTCATTCCCCAATTGATGGGTATCCCCCCACTTTCCAGTTCTTTTCCACCACAAAGAGAGCTACTATAAACATTGTAGAGCATATACGTTATTTTCCTTTTTTCCTGATGACCTAATTAGTGGCATAGCTAGGTCAAAGGGAATATACAGTTTTATAATTCTTTGGGCATAATTCCAAATTGCTTTCCAAAATGGTTCGATTGGTTCACAATTCATTAGTTTCCCAATTTTTCCATATCCCCTCCAACATTTGTCATTTTCCTTTTCTATCATTTTAGACAATCTGATAGGTGTGAGATAGTATCACAGAGTTGTTCTAATCAATAACAATTTAGAGCATTTTTTCATATGACTACATAACTTTGATTTCTTCTTCCAAAAACTGCCTGTTCATACCCTTTGGCCATTTAACAATTGAAGAATGACTCATATTCTTATAAATTTGACTCAGTTCTCTATATATTTGATATAAGGCCATAAAAGAAACTGGCTATAAAAATTTTCCCCCAACTTTCTGCTTTCCTTAACATTAGTTTTATTTATACAAAACCTTTTTAATTTGATGTAATCAAAATTATCCATCTTACATCCCACAAGCCTATCTTGTTTATTCCCAAATTCTTATCCATAGATGTGATAGGTAATATGTTCCATGCTCCTCTAATTTACTTGTAATATCTTCCTTTAAGGTCATGTATTTTTTGACTTTGTCTTGGTAAGACAAAGCAGTCTGTACCTAATTTCTGCCAGACTGCTTTCCAGTTCTTCCAGCAGTTTTGACCAAATAGTGAGTTCTTACTCCAAATGCTTAGATCTTTGCATTTATTAAACACAAGATTACTATAGTTATTTACTGCTGTGTATTGTATACCTACTCTATTCCTTAGCCAGGTAGTTTTGATAATTACCACCTTATAAAACAGTTTAAAATCTGGTACTGCAAAAATATTTAGAGCAGCTCTTTTTGTGTGGCAAAGAATTGGAAATCAAGGGGATGCCCATCAACTAAGGAATGGCTGAACAATTGTGGTATATGCATGTAATGGAATAGCGCTGTGCTATAAGAAATGGAGAGCAGACAGACTTTATAATAACCTGCAGAGACTTATATAAACTGATGTTGAGTGAGAAGAGCAGAACCAGGAGATATCTGTACACAATAACAGACACTAACCTTGATACGCTGGACTTCTCTCAGCAATGCAGGGTTATAAGACAACTCCAAAAGACTCATGATGGAAAGAGCTGCGGAGTCTGAGTGCCGATGGAAGCAAACCACTTACTCTCTGTCTTTTTCTTGTTTGGTTTTGTTTCCTCTTTCTCATTGTTCACTCCTTTGGTTATAATCCTTTACAACCTGACTAATGTTTAATGTGAAGGTATTTGCAGATCCTGCATTTGATTGCATGCTGCCATGGGGGGAAGGGGGAACTGAATGATGTAAACTAAAAGGAAATAAGCAAATTAATTTTTTAAAAATTAAAAAAAATAAAATCTGGTATTGCTAGGTCTTCTCCCTTTACATTTTTTTTTTCGTTAATTCCTTGGATATATTTTTTAATTTATTTATTTACTTTTGGTTTACAACATTCACCTCCACAACTCCTTGAGTTCCCAATTTTCTCCCCCCCCCCGTTTCCTCCCTCCTTCCCCCCCCCCCATGACAGCATGCAATCCAATACAGGCTCTACAAATACCTTCACATTAAACATTAGTCAAGTGGTAAAGAAGAATTATAATCAACGGAATGAACAATGAGAAAGAGGAAACAAAACCAAACAAAAAAGAGAGCCAGTAGTTTGCTTCCATCTGCACTCAGACTCTGCAGCTCTTTCTCTGGATGTGGATAGTTCTTTCCATCATGAGTCTTTGGAGTTGTCTTCTAACCTTGCATTGCTGAGAGGAGCCCAGTCTATCAAAGTTAGTTATCACACATATGTGTCTTTAATTGTGTACAAAATTCTCCTAGTTCTGCTCTCCTCCCTTGGCATCAGTTTATATGAGTCTCTCCAGGTAAATATGAAGTCCATCTGCTCCTAATTTCTCATAGCACAATAGTATTCCATTACATTCATATACCACAATTTGTTTAGCCATTCCCCAATTGATGGGCATTCTTTCAATTTCTAGTTCTTGACCACCACAAAAAGAGCTGCTATAAATATTTTTGTACATACAGGTCTTTTTCTCACTTATATGATCTCTTTGTAATATACCCCTAGAAGTGGTATTGCTGGGTCAAAGGGTATGTATTTTTTTATAGCCCTTTAGGTATAGTTCCAAATTGCTCTCCAGAATGGTTACATCAGTTCACAACTCTACCAACAATGCATTAATGTTCCAATTTTCCCACATCTTCTCCAGCATTTATCATTTTCCTGTTTTGTCATCTTAGCCAACATGACTTGTGAGATATGGTTCCTTAGAGTTGTTTTGATTTGCATTTCTCTAATCAATAGTGATTTAGAGCATTTTTTCATATGCTTGTAGATATCTTTAAGTTCTTTCTCTGAAAACTGCCTGTTCATATCCTTTGACCATTTATCATTTGGGGAATGACTTGTATCCTTACAAATTTGACTCAGTGATCTGTATATTTTAGAAATGAGGCCTTTATCAGAGACACTGGTTGTAAAAATTCTTTCCCAATTTTCCACTTCCCTCCTAATCTTGGTTACATTGGCTTTGTTTGTACAAAACTTTTCAGTTTAATGTAATCAAAGTTATCCATTTTGCATTTTATAATGTTCTCTCTTGTTTGGTCATAAATTCTTCTCTTCTCCTTAAATCTGACAGGGAAACTATTCCTTGCTGTCCCAGATTGCTTACAGTATCAGCCTTCATATCTAGATCATGCTCCCATTTAGACCTTATTTAGGTATACAGTGTAAGATATTGGTCCATGCCCAGTTTCTGCCATACTATTTTCCAGTTCTCCCAGCAGTTTTTGTCAAATAGTGAGTTCTTATCCCAGAAGCTGGAGTCTTTGGGTTTATCAAACAGTAGATTACTATAGTCATTGACTGCTATGTCTTGTGTACCTAATCTATTCCACTGATCCACTGCTCTATTCCTCAGCCAGTACCAAGTAGTTTTGATGGTTGCTGCTTTATAATAGAGTTTAAAGTCTGGTATGGCTAGGCCACCTTCCCTAGCATTTCTTCTGATTAATTCCCTTGATATTCTGGACCTTTAATTCTTCCAGGTGAATTTTGTTATTATTTTTTCTAGCTCAATAAAATAATTTTTGTTAGTTTAATTGGGATGAGACTGATTAAGTGTTTTAGACAATTATTATTTTTGTTATATTGGCTCAGCCCACCCATGGCCAATTAATATTTCTCCAATTATTTAAATCTGACTTTATTTAAATAAAGTGTTTTATAATTATGTCCCTGTAGTTCCTGAGTTTGTTTTGGCAGGTATACTCTGAGGTATTTCATATTGTCTACAGTTATTTTAAGTTAAATATCTCTTACCATCTCTTCTTGAAGGTCTTTGTTGGTAATAAGTAAAAATACTGATGATTTATATGGGTTTATCTTACTTTGCTAAAAAAAAAATTTGCCACTTTGCTAAAAATTATTGTATCAACTAATTTTTTAGTTGAATCACTAGGATTTTCCAAGTATACAATCAGATAGTCTACAAAAAGAGATAGTTTTATTTCCCCATTACCCATTCTGATTCCTTCAATTTTTTTCTTGTCTTATTGCTATTGCTAACATTTTTTTTTTAAAGCAATCGGGGTTAAGTAACTTGCTCAAGGTTACACGGCCAGTTATTTCTGGGTGTGGTGCTAAGTATCTTAGCCCGGATTCGATCCCCAGGTCATCCTGACTCTGGGGCCAGTGCTCTTACTCGCTGAGCCACCTGGCCGCCCCTATTGCTAACATTTCTAATACAATATTGAATAATAGTGGTGACAATGAGCATCTTTGCTTTACTACTGATCTTATTAGGAAAGCTTCTAGCTTATCCTTGTTACAGAATGATGCTTGCTGATGGTTTTAGGTAGAGACTTCTTATTTTAAGGAAAAATCCATTTATACCCATGCTTTCAAGTGTTTTAATAGGGATGAGTGTTGTATTCTGTCAAAAGTTTTTTCTGCATGTATTGAGATAATCATATGATTTTTGTTACTTTTGTTATTCATACAATGAATGTATTAATAGTTTTCCTTCTGTTGAAATTCTTGGTATAAATCCTGTTTGGTCACAATGTATACTCTTTGTGATATATTGCTATAGTCTTCTAGCTAGCATTTTATTTAGGATTTTTGCATCAATATTCATTAGTGAAATTGACTTGTAATTTTCTTTCTCTGGTTTTGTTCTTCCTGGTTTACATATCAGTATCATACTTGTTTCATTAAAAAAGTTTGGTAGGACTAATTTTTTTTTACTATCGTTCCAAATAATTGATTTAATATTGGAATTAATTGATCTTTCACTATTTGGTAGAATTCACTTGTAAATCCATCTGGTCCTCATGCTTTTTTCTTAGGAATTTCATTTATGGCCGTTCAATTTCTTTTTCTAAAGTAGTTTTATTTAGATATTCTATTTCCTCTTTTGTTAATCTGGACAGTTTATATTTTTGTAAGTATTCTTCCATTTCGCTTAGAGTGTTAAATTTATTGGCATATAATTGGGCAAGGGCAGGAGCTATAGATGGGGAGCACTGCGTATATGACTGGATTAGTTTTTCTTTGTTTTATTCTTTGTTGTAAGGGATGACACTCTAATTGAAGGAAGAGGAGGAGTCTATTGGGAAACAAAGGTGATACAAAAATAAAATAAATCCTTTTTAAGAGAAAGAGAATGACCATAATGGAAGGGCAGCAAAGATGTCTCAGTCCCTGTCTTCTGTGGCTGAGTTTGAGGAATGAAAGAAGGCTGAACAGACTCATATCAAATGTCCTCAGTGAAGTAAAAGGCCAGATCATCTGCTGGGAGGGAAGACAATTAATGGCAAGAAGAAAAATGAAGAGGTGAGGACTGAGAGGAGTCAACAAGGGCCAAATATTAAGGTCCAACATGAGTCTCTACCATCAATTTGTAATGTATTAAAGAAATTCAGCTTCTTGACTTTCTCTAGCAAAACTGAGCAGTCCTCAAGCAAGAGCAGAAAAAAAAATGTTAGAGATTACCCAGGGATGAAAGTCGGGAGCCATGTAAAATCATAAGGGCAAGAGACTCTAAAGTCAGAGCTAGAGAGACATCAAACTGGCAAATCATGGAAACAAACAGAGTCAGAGTGAGGGCCATGGAATGGGAACCTAAAGGTGCTTCAGAAGAGCAAAAGGGCGAACGGAACAGTTAGTGGGAATGAGAGACTGGAAAAATTAGAAGGATAAGAGGCTGTAGTCAGGAAAAGACTTAAAGTTCTGTACTCTGATAGGTCTAAGGTGTTGCCATGCTTGGTATGTAGCTGAATAGAGGTGAAGAAGGATGTCATAGTAAAGGAAGAGGTCATCAGCATGAATAATGAAGTCCCTGGGGGTAATAACAAGGAATGGAGTAATCCAGCTACTACTAAATTCATTTTTTTTAATGTGAGGAAATGACACAGAGAATTGAGAAATGACACAGTAAGAAGGAGAGGGAGAAGGTGGCACAAATAAATTGAATGGAGCGTGGAAAAAGGAAGGCCTGGGCTTGAATGAAGGAGCAATGGTACAGAAGTGGCGAGAAAGAAGCAGTATGTGTACCCCTCCTTCCGACCTTGTGATTCTGGAGGAACTGTGTACAAGGGCCACAGTAGCCTAAGAGGGAGATCCAGGTTTCTGTTTAAGCCCAGAGGTAGAAGAAATGCCAGTTAAGAAATCGGAGGATGGAGAGGAATGTATATGGTCAATAGTCTGGGAGTTCCAAAGGGCATAGTGGAATGGGCCAGGCAAGAGGTGAAACTGGTGACACTGCAGCTACCTAGAAGAGTCAGGGTGATCAGGAGGGAGGCTTCAGAAGGAGGCAGGACCAGACCCAGTCCTAGCTCCTTCCTAGAGACCACCCATGGCCAATTAATATTTCTCCAATTATTTAAATCTGACTTTATTTAAATAAAAAGTGTTTTATAATTATGTCCCTGTAGTTCCTGGGGCCAGTCCTAGCTCCCTTCTAGAGACCCCGCAGAATGAAGCTCATCTCTCTCTTACACAAGACATGCCTCCTGGACATAGAGCCCTGAAGGACATGGTTAACACCTGGACAAAGGGCACCAACTCTGTCCTCAGCTGAATGCTGGCCATCATCACTTAAAAAACAGACACCCCCTCACCATAATACAGGGCGTTTTCCTTGGCACTGGGTCGTTGTGGGCATCAAATGAGACACAAATCATTATCATCAAAAATAAATAGTTAGGGTGGGCAACCTACTGTGCAAACATTACATTTAGAGAACAAGCAGCATCACAGAAGTCAAGGAAGAAGAAAGTGTATGGGAGGAGGGAGTGGTCATCGGTGTCAAAAGCTGCTGAAAGATCACAAAGAATAAAGACTGAAACAAGGCCATCAGATTTCACAATTCGGAGCTCATCGCTGGCCTTTGCTCATCTCTGTACCATTTGGGCGATAACTACTGCCTAAGAAGGAATCACTGATAACCTCTTCAAAAACCTTGAATAGTGTGGTGGGGCAAACCAAACTTCAATGGGTTGGGAAGTTAGTGGGTGCTGGAAAAGTCGAGGCAAGGAATATAGATGACTCTGGAAGCTTAACAGTTTGACGATAGTTTCGAGATGTGGCAGGGTCAGGAGAAAGTGGTTTTTAGGATAGAGAGACCTAATTATGCCTGAAGGCAGCAGGAAAAGTGGAAGCAAACAGGGAGAGAGTGAAAACTAAAAAAGAGATGATTCATGAGGCAAATTCCCAGAAGAGATGGGAAGGGACCCATTGAAGGGTACAAACAGAGGAAGACAGCTATCATGTACTCCCTACCTCCTTTCCCCAGGCTAAACTAAACCATCCCAGTTCCTTCGACATGGATTTCAGTCCCTTTGCCATCCTGGTCTCCCTCCTCCTGAAATGCTCTGATTTGTCAATCTCCCTCTTAAAATGGAACGCCCCAGTGAACTGAGAGACAGCTGAGAAAAATGTGCAATATGAATGTGGTGCAAAACTGCTGAGCCATAAGAAATGACGCACAAGGAATTCAGAGAAGTTGGAGAGGATTCGAAGTCAATGGCGTGAGGGCAGGGACAAGCACAATGACCACAATAATGTCAATTAAGCTGGCAAAGGGCCAAGCCCAAATACCTGCCCTGATAGCCATGGACCTCAGAGAACAGATGCTGAGGAGTAGGGGACGACAGGAGCCCTGTGCCGCATCCAGAGCTCAAGGGGGCCATGCTGTGGGTCAGTTTGTTCCAAGAGAGGAGTGGTGCCTAAACAATACAATCTGAGGTGGGCCTCCCCAGCCCAGAGAGCAGTGGGATGGCTGGTTCTTTGGGTCTGAATATGACATTGCTATGAACATGGCCTAAGATCTCATTAGCTTTTTGGACACACTGCTGCCTCACACTGAGATAACAATAAAGTCTTCTCTGTACTTGTACAGTTCATGTTTTGAACCGAAATATGGGGCCTTTTGCTTTCTCCTCCAGGGGCCCAGGCCTCCAGGCCACTTCTTGACTCTCTGTTGTCTATAGCCATCTCCACCCCACTGGAAACTTAGCTCTCTACCTCTAGCTTCTCTGGCCCAGAAAGCGCCCAGGCCTCCAAGACACTTCCCGGGTATCTCTCTAACATGGGGGTGCCTTCCCCCCATTTCCCATGCATGATGTTCCCTCAATAGGATGGAAGCTCCTTGTGGGCAGGGACTGTTTGACCTTTCTCTGGATCTCTAGTATGTGGCAGACACTGTGCTAGCTTCTGGGGAAGACACAAGAAACAATCCCTAGTCATGTAGAACCCAAAGACATTCTCATGAGGAGACAAGGACTTATAAAAACAGCAGAAAGCGGAAGTCGATACATGTATATATACGTAGCTATACATATTGGACTACTTTATATACACACACAAGGTAGGAATTTGAAAGGGAGGGCACTATCACTTGAGGGAAGGGGGATCAGAAACCAGTTCCTGGAGAAAACGATGCCTTAAGTGTATTTTAAGGAAAAACAGGTAGTGTATGGTAGTCTCTGGAGGTAGGAGGGAGTTCATCCTAGGCTTGGAGAATGAGCACTGCAAGGCGATGGAGACGGGAAATGGCACGCGGTGACGGAAGAACGGGGGCAGCTTTGTTCGGCTGGCTGGAAAAATGCAGAAGTAAGGACCAAGGAGTCTAGAAGAGTTTGGGGCAGGTTCTGTAGGGCTTTAAAAGCTAAGCAAAAGAGGCTTTCTTTTACCCTAGAGTCAATGGAGTTGGCTGAGTAGTCAGACCTGTGCTTAAGGAAATTTCCATCCTCAACAGCAGTATGGAGGCTGGCCTGGAGTAAGAAGAGACCCCCAATAAAACCCCCACACACACCCACAGACACACATCCATATGTGTATATAGAATATATTCTGAAACTTGTGTGGCCTACTAGTCAATCTAGGCCAGTAAGATATTTTTAAGTTCTTGTAAAATAGAGTTCATGAGAGCAACATGACTTAGTGCCTCTGGCATCTACTGAACCCGTTACCTTAGCCAAGCTAGGTGGCCTCTCCAAGCCCCTGGGCAACTCTCTGAGATTCCAAGTTGCCCAGCAGGTGCTGATGGACACTGGCCCAGAGCTCCCTCTACCAGTGCAATCACAGGGCCTCCCCTAAGCCCAATGAAGATGACACCAAACAGTCCCTCCCTTCCTCTTTCCTTTCTCCCTTTGTGTCTTCTGCAAAGCAACTTGAAGGCCTCCACAGGACTGGTCAGCTGCTTCTTTACCACTTCCAGTAGCATCAGCTTGAAGCTATCCTTAACACTGAGTTTCAAACCAACGTTAGCCTAGAGCTGGCCTGTGACATATTCAATCTAATTTTGCTTTTCTGGGTGTAGGCAAAGCAGAATAGCAGAGCAACTGTTCTAATGGGAAGCTAAAGTCAAAGGCCCACAATTACTGGGAGGATGAGCTGCTTCTTTCAGTATGTGGCAAGTCAGCCAGGCTGCAGAGATCAGAGCCTCCGAGACACAGGTGCTGCCAGCAGCCGAAAAGGCTTGGCATTCACTGGGGGGAAGGATGATTAAGGAGGCATCAGTCTTTTCAACTACATCCACACATGCACATAGACACAGATGCCTGTGCCAAGCACATCCCGACAAGACAACTGTCCTCAGATACTAAGGACAGAGCTCCAGGGGCCACCCAATGGAAGGGAGCCAAGGTAGTACAGTGACTGGCAAGCAGATGGACATATACCAATTCAGCCTGGTAAGAAAACACCTCAAACAGGTCCCTGGTCACATCAATCTTATGCACATCTTCATCAGGGCCAACGGGACTTTTCTCCAGTAATTCAGCATACAACCTCTGTAGATGCTAGAAAAGAAAACCCAGACAAATGCAGGGTGAGCCCCTCTACAGTTGGACCTAATAACAGCCTGCAGCATTGCGAACAACTTACCTTCTGGGCGATCTCAAGAAATTCATCTGCCAGCACAGCATTGCCCACATCAAGCCACCCTTTCCCGGTTTTCATTGTCATCTGGAAGGGAGAAGGTAGACGTGCTTGAAACCATTCACCACCATCACTCCCTCAAACTGGTTCTTGATCCTGTGACTAAGTCTTGGGGAAATATTTAATCTTCTGATTTCTGGGAAATAGCATAAGCATGGCAAGCTACATTCAGGTTACTGTATTTGGGAAAGAAGATAAAGAAGAGATGGTTGTTATACAATATTTATCACATTATTATTATAAGATGGCATTTATTGGTGGAGGAAGTTACCACATTGATGAAGTCACAGGTCCTTCTCCTAATACATCTACTTGGTGGTAAGGAACATGGGTCCCCTTCTCTTCTCAGGGGTGGGGCTGGAAGCAGATCTGGTGGTTTAGGGGTACTGCTATTCCCAAGGTCCTTGAGTTTGGGGTCTTGGGCTCTCTTCATCAAGGTATGTGGGAAAATGGTGACCAGGCTGCATCTCCCCAGGGTTTGCTTCCCAGAGCTACTTGCTGTTCCCAAGGCTCAGGGTCCTGGGCTGTTTCCATGAAGGTCTGATGATGTCTCTCCCTCAAGGGACCTGGCTGCTTCAGCTAGGTCAGTCTGCTTGCCTTGTGGGTGGAAGTTGGTTAGCAGTTGGTAGGTATGGCTGCCACCCCCTTCCCCTTGAAATGATGGTTGCGATAATTGGACTGGAAGCAGGACCCCCTTCCATTTCGAAGGTTAGAAAACTGAGGCACAATGAAGTGATGTGTTCCCCAGAGTCACTGAATTAGTAAGTATCTGAGGTAGGATTCGAACCCAGGTTCTCCTCACTCCAAATTCAATGCCCTAGCCACTGTATCATACTGCCTCTGTCTTTCCAGCAGTCTCTCTCCCAGCCTGCCCCTTCTCTTACTCATAACACTGAGTTCAGGTCTTCATCACCTCCTGCCTAGACTATTGTAACAGCCTCTCTATTGCTTTGCCTTCCTGAAGCCTCTCTCCTCACCAGTCTAGCCTCCATTCACTTGTCAGTGATAGTCTTCAAATCCAGGCCTGAGCAGGCCCTTCCCCTTTAAGCTGCCTTTCCAAGGCTTCTGCTCCATCACACCCCTTTGTGTGGTCTGTCCACCATTCAGTGAAAGTGACCTTCTGACCCTTCATCATTTCTCATCTCTCTTCCCCTGAGCCTGGAGCATATTCCCTTCTCACTTCCGCCTCTTGGATCCCTTTGAGGCTACTGAATGTCTCAAACTCAACATGTTGAAAACTGAACGCATCATCTTTGCCCCCCAACCTTCCCCTCCTCGTCACTCCAGCTCCCAACCTAGGTGCCGTAGCCAATCTATTGCATCCTATCAATTTCATCTTCAGAGCATCTCTTATAAATGCCATCATCCCAATGGAGGCCCTCATCGCTGCTATGCCTGCACCAGCTCAATGGCTTTCTGGTTGGTCTGCCCGCTTCAAGTCTCTCCTAACTCCAGTCCATCCTCTACCCAGAGATCAAAGTGTTCTTCCTCAGTACAGATCCATGGCACCCTTCCATCCAATAAACTCAGTGGCTCCCTATCACCCCCAGGCTCAAATACCAAAATGTTCGCCTCTCCCTAGCTGTTTCAATCTTCTTACACCTTCACTCTGTCTAACACACACTCTGCAAGCCAATAACATGGCCTCTTGCTATTTCTCCCAACTGTGAACATTTTCACTGGCTGGCCTCCATTCTTGGAATTCCCTCTCTCCATCTCTGCCTCCTTCAAGTCTCAGCTAAAAGTTCATCTTCCAAAAAGAAGCATTTGCCCCTCGTCAATGTCAGCGCCTGGCTGCTGAGCTTACCTCCAATTAACCTTGTGTAGGTATCTTGTTTATACAAAGCTATTTGTATTTCATCTCCCCCATTAGATTATGCCTGGCACATAGTAGGTGCTCAATAACTTCTGACTGCTCCCTACTCCTGCCCCCAGCCACTGCTGCCTATTCACAGCAAGTTAGACTTACACAAATCAAGTGAAAACAAAGTGAAAACAAGCAAAAACTTTGTTGGAAACAAAGTAGATGTCCATCGACTGGGACGTGGCTAAACAAATGGGGGTGAGTGATGGTATGAAATATTACTGAGTGGTGAGGAATGCAGAGAAGCATGAGGAAACATACATGAACTGATGCAAAGGGAAGAGGGAACTGAAGCAGAACCCAGAAAAAAATACACACAGTAACTACAACAATGTCAATGGAGTGAACAATAAGACACGAGTTAGAAAGAGCAAGCATAACTCAAATGATGAGACATAAAAAGATACCCACAACCTACCCTCTGAGGGGATGGGAATTCCATGGGTCTTTAGCACAGGTTTTTTGCCTTTTTCAACATACTGATTATGCAGACTGTTTCCCTCTTTTTCTTTCTTTTTTTTATCTTTAAAAAATACTATTTGCAAGGGTGGCTAGGTGGCGCAGTGAATAGAGCACTGGCCCTGGAGTCAGGAGGACCTGAGTTCAAATTCGGCCTCAGACACTTAACACTTACTAGCTGTGTGACCTTGGGCAAGTCACTTAGCCCCAATTGCCCTGCCTTCCCCCCTCCAAAAAGCAAAAAATAAAAAAAAATTTTTAAATACTCTTTGTTCTACAGGATGGGTCTCTGGGAGGGGGAAGGAATATTGGGAAAAATTATTATAAGGAAAAAAGAAAAGGCATCAATTAGTTTTGGACTACAGTAGAGGTTCTTCACTTTGTTAGTACCGTGGCTGTCTCTGGCAGAGAAGCCTATGGACCCTTCTCAGCATCATGGGTTTAAATGCACACAGTACAATACATAGGATTACAAAGGAAACAAATTATATTGAAATCAATTATCAAAATATTTTTTAAAAAACAGGTTCACAGACCCCAGGCTAAAATCTCTGAAGCAGGTCCCTTCTAGCATACAAACTCAGATTTCTAGTCTTCCTTCCCCCATCTATCTAGGACTTACCAAAATTTGTCTTTGAATGGATTCTTTGACAGGAGAGTTGCCATCAAACATAAATACCAGCTTGCAAGCAACATGACATACTGCAAAATATCAATTACATACCCATAAACATACAGCATTTTCTTTACTACGCATTTATAAAAAGCTACCATGAGGAAGGAAACAAAACCCGGTGTGTAGCTAGTGACTGGTCAAAGTGAACATTCCAACTTTGCCATTAGTATCCTCATTCAGGGGGAAGGCTGAACATGGCCTCTGGACAATGGGCGAGGTTCGATTTTCGCAGTAAATATGTTCTTATTTTAGATTACACACTATTTAAAAGTTATGGAAAATAAAACCCAAACCCACCATATCATATTTGACATATTGCATTCCAGGTTGCAATCACAGACTCTTTCTTCACATTATACACCTGGAGTCCTTCACTAGCCCCTGTTAAGCCTCAACTGAAGTATCTTTATCTTCAAGAAGGCCTTTTCTCTATTTAGTCTATTTTGCATTTGAAGCAGTGCAGTGGCTAGAGCACTGGCCTGTGAGCCAGGAGGCCTCTGATACCTATGAGTGGTGCAGTCCTGGCCAACTCACTCAATTTCTCAGGGTTCTGAGCCTTCAGAGGTTCATTTCCAAGGGAGCATGGTATTCTGGCAGTCAAGCTCAGATGCCATTTTGTCAATACCAACACTAGTCCTAAGCAATACTACTGGGTAAAGAAACAGAGATTGATTGACCCTGCTGAAATGATGGAGCAATTGAGGCAGAGAAAACTTCAGATCTGTGTTTGAATTGAAGATATTAGAACACCCAAGATTGATGTCTGGCATTTATGAGCCTAAGCTTCTCTACTTGCCACCTGGTGTCTACTACAGAGTACCAAGGGACAACTTGGAAAAATACTCTGGCATAGAGCTTGATGGGAAAGCTGAATTACAGTGGGCAAGGATGTTTGGGAAAGGGGAAGATGAATCATCTCGGCTTTGCTTCACTAGTTAGTCCCTCAGGTGGCAGGAGCTGGGAACTCTGGGAATACTAATGTCGCTACTCTTTTGCAAATGAAAGAGGCAGTGCGTCAGGTCTGGGGAGATGAGCATGCAAGTCAGGGGAACATGACACAATGAGCAAATAAAGGTACACTTCACTAAAAATAGGCAGCACGTTCCTGAAAACTGTGTTGGTTCAGTCATCTCTTAAAGCATCATCTTGCCACTGGCATACATTTTTACTTTCAAGAAGAGGTTTCCTTTCTATTTTCCAAGGTTCCAACTGTTACTGATATTTCTTTAGCACTTTCGAGTTTACAAAGTACTTTGATGTCCATTATTTCCTTTGATCCTCCCAATAATCCTACAAGGCAGACCCATCCTGCAGATGAGGAACACGAGGCTCAGAAAGGCTGCCCCTGGCAGCCCATTCCCCTGCTGCTCTGCCACATATCTGTGTCCCATCCAGGAACAGGCTCTTGGCTTTATCTCTGTTCACTATCTCTAAACATGAATACATTTCCCTTATCATCAAAAAAAAAAAATTCAGTTGGAACTGCTGCCCTATCAGCCGCCATCTTGTGTCTCCTCTGCTTGTCACCCATTTAAGTCTTTCATCCCGTCCCACTGTGGGCTCTCATGTTCTCAAGAGTTCCTCATGAGCAAAGCACCCAGTCTAGCAGCCCTTTCTTGTTTCTTCCTTCTCTGCCACGAGTCCCACTGCAGATCACTTTGTTTGGCGTCCTTGACAGGAGGCTTGCCTTTCTGATTAAGTGAGATGACCTGGTCAGGGAAATGTCCCCATCCTAAAGCAGCACCAACAAACTTCCAGACCAGGTTCCCTTCACAAGAGTGCAATATGAGAAGCACAATGCTAAGGGACTGTTGTCTTGCGGGCCTTCACAGTGTAGGGGGCATCGAGTGGCGGCCCAAGCAGCACATCGCGGAAGGCGACTTCTGAGGGTGGTTTTCTTTTACGTGAAGCAAAACATGCTTTTCTGCAGCTTCTTGCTGCTGCTCGTGGCTCCGTTCCCCAGAAGCCTCTGGCACTCTCTGGCAAGTCTTTTCTTCTCCTGGGGGCTTCAACATTCCCAATTCCTCCAAATCATTTTCATATTATATTAACTCAAAGCCCTTTGACACCCTGGTCACACCTCTTTGTATGTGCTCCAACGTATCTCTGTCCTTCCTAGACTGAACACAATGGGATCTGAGCAAGGCAGAGGACAGGGGAAGTATTATCATGGTCATTTCTAGACTTTGCTTCCTTTTTAAGCCATACTCATGGAATCAAAAGCCAGAAGTGACCTCGGAGATCATCCAATTCAATTCCTGAATTTTACAGTTGAGGAAAACAGACTTGGCCAAGGTCATACACATAGTAAGTGGCCTGCCTGGGACTGGACCCCAAGGTCTCAGCCCCCCAAAGCCAAGCTCTCATGGTAGCCTAAGAGTAGATGAATTCTTCTGGCTGCCATATTCCAGTTGACTCATGTTGAGTTGAGAACACACTCAAACCTTCAGCTCTTTTTTCATTCTAATATTGAATTAGGATTCCCCCAGCTGGCACTGGCCAGGTGGACTCATTAAACCCAAGCGTACTGACGTCCCTAATGCCCCAAAGTCCATCTTTCTGGATCCCTCTGAAGCTTGTGACTCTCCCTGTTGCTGGCCACTCTTTTTTCTCCTTAGCTTCATAGACATCAGATTCCCTTGCTTCTCCTCCTGTGTCTATAAAGCATTTCCCCCCCTCCTTTGCTTGCTTCTTCCCCTCTCCATGATAGCTTAATAAGGGAAGTTCCCAAGGGTCTTTCTTTGGCCTTCTTTTTCCTCTACGCTCACCCCCTCATCAATCTCACTCACTCCATTGGCAAATGATTTGCAAATCTAAATGTCCTGTCTTGACCACTAATCTTCTGAGCTCCAGACCTGGATCTTTCACTAGCACCTGAAACTTAACATGTCCCTTAAATCTACTTCTGATTCTGACCCACCTCTTTCTCCTGGCGGTCCCGCCATTCATGCTCTTCTCCAGTTTGTCAAGCTCATGGCCTGGAGATTTTATCTTTAATTCTTCTTTCCTTTGCAACTCTCATATCCAAACAACATCACCAGCACCTGTGTGTCCTCTCCCTTCCCAACACCACCACCCTAGCATACACCCTTATCACCACCATGAAAACTGTTAGAATAAGAATTTCCTGATAGATCTTTGAGCTTCTGCTGCTCTGGCCTCACTCTAGTCCTCCCATCTTATCGCTGCATTAATAACATTTCTTATGCAAAGAAAGATGCATTTCACTCCTCTACCCAAAAATCTGAAGCAGCTCCCTACCTGTTGAATCGAGTTCAATCATCTCTCCTGGGCATTCTCAGTCTTCCCCAAGTTGGTACCTTTTTAGCCTCATCTCTTGCTTCTCCCCTTCCATGCCATGCTCCAGCCAAACTGGACAGTGCTCTTTCCTCTGGATGGGAACTATAAACTACCACCTTTCTCAAGCTGTTCTTATTCTTTTAATGTTGTCCTAAATGCCACCTGATCTTCCCTTTGAGCTGGTAACTACATCTCCTCCGTTAGCACTCCAACATGTATCTATTATGTTTAACAGATCTGTCTGGAGCCTCATTCTGCCACCAAAGCTGAACCTAGTTGAGGGCAGAGAAGACATCTTACCTATCTCTGCACACAGGTGCACACTAAATATTTGATTTGGGTATAAACAACGTCTCTTCCCAAACGAGTCCATTTTAAAAGTCTATTTAACTTGTACTGTCACTGAAATATTATTTTTTAAACAGGATATTTTAGCAACAATGTGGGTTAAATCTATTCTTTTGTAGACTAGCCTCAGAATCTAACAGTCATATCTAATATTATTTCCAGGCAAATCCTAAAAGCCCTATTTTTGGTTTAGGGAAAAATGTTCTGAGTTCCAAATAACTGGCTTTACAAACTTTCAGAACTCAATCCCTTTAAGGTGAGGCCTGCTTACATGTTATCTCCCACAACACCTGTGCAACACTCTGGGTGAACGAAGAGTTCTATCACAGCCAGGAAGTGATTCTCGAGGAACCCTTGAAGTTTTGCCAAGCTGTTCAAATATCAAGAGAATGTTCGTTTCTGGGTATCTCAGACATATTGAAATAAGTTGTTCCCACAAAAAGAGGCTCTGGATTAGGCTCACATTATCAGATGTGTCTAAAACGCTGGTTTGTTTTGCTTAACTGGACTTTTCTGCTATAAATGAGGATTGGGGGGGGGTCACTGAAAAGTGATAAAAACGTAAAGAAAAGATGTAAAAAAAAAAGCAAAGGAAAAACCCTTTTTCCTACTTTAGAAGATTTTTATTAAGTCCCATACTAAGAAGGGAGGCTCAGAGGAGAGAGATGCCAACTGCCACCTGGAAGAGATGGAGAGGGAGCCATGTTTAATCCTTCTTAGAGAAGATGGAGCCCAAGGGCAGAGCTGCTACTGCAGGCTCACTTCCTCACAAGGATCCGAGATTTAGAACTAAAAGGGACTGTAGGAATCCGAGTCCAATATGCTCAAGCTGAGGGCATCCTCAGCTAAGCAGTCAGTAACACTGCTGGGATTCCAGTGCTCTGCCCCATCCTCGACACTGCCTCTCCAAAGCTGGTATGCAAAGCCAAATGGCAAAGGTAGAGGCCAGTTGTGATGCAAGTGTCAGACCTTTATCTGAATGGATCCTTTCCAGTAAGTTGGGTAATGGGGACCATAGAGAGTGACCTACTCGCCCTTATGCCTTTAGCTATGGCGCTTCTGGCTTTTACCAGGACAGTCTTCCTTTCCAGAAGCCATCTGTGACAGCCGTCACACAGGACTGGGTTTCAGTCATCTTGGGCAGATGAAAGCTATGCTATTTTTAGCACTGTCTGACTAAGGAGCATCTTCAAGTGCATCCTTAGCAACCTGCTCTAATGTGTAGCAAGTCTCCCCAGCAGGCCCGTCCGCCTCCTGCAGCAGCTTGTGCTCATAGTGGGAAGAAAATTGCTAAAAGAGCCTTTGGAGCTGAAGGCTGTGATTAAGACTCTGTTCAATTTTCTCTTTTTCAAGGGAAATAATGTTTCCTCAAGGCTCTTGTTTTCCCACCTTTAATCATTTTCGTGGCTCTCAACCAGTTTCTCATGCATATGCCTAGTAACCTTTTTATCAACAAACGGCTACTGACTTTCGTTTCCTATCTCCCTGTTTCCGAGGATAGTCACCCAACACCAGAAGTTTACTTATTGTGAAACTACTGCTCAGATTTTCCTTAGAAATCTCCTATTTTAAAAGGCTTCCAAACTGACTTAGGATCATATAGATTGAGTTAGAAGGGACCTTAAAAGTCACCTAGTCCAACCCCTTCAATTTACAGATGAAGAACTGGAGGCCTAGGGAGGAAGTGACTTACCCAAGGTCCCACAGCTAGTAAGTGGCAGAAGCCAACTTTAAATCCAGGCCCTTTCATTCCCAATCCCAAATCCTTTCTACTGCAGCAGGCTATCTCCCTGGCTGAACCTTGAAGAATGGACAGATGTCCCCCAATGGCCAATAGGAGGACTTTCCATCACGTAAGCCAGGCGACATTTACTTACGTTTAACTTTTTGTTCAGCAGTGATTGACATTCCTACTCTTCTGCTCACTGCCCAGTTCCATAGGTGCACTGCAAGTATTTCAGTCTGATAAGAGAGAGAGAGAGACAGAGAGACAGAGACAGAGACAGAGAGAGACAGAGAGACAGGGAGGGAGGGAGGAGGGGTAGACAGAGGGAGGGGTGGAGAAAGAAGGAGAGAGGGAGGGGGTAGAGAGGGAGAGAGAGAGAGGAGGGGGGAGAGAGGGAGAGAGGGAGAAGGAAAGAATGAGAATGAGAGAATATGGACCATTGGGCATCAGAAGATTTCAACTCTTTTCCTAGCTGTGGGACCATTTTCCCTCCTGGGCAGTAAGAGCATTAGAATAGCTGGTCTCTAAGCGCTCTTGCAGCCCTGTCATTCTGTAATTTGACAAGTCTCAGTGCACAAAAAGGTCTTAGAAATTTTTCAAGAAAACTTGACAAACACAATCAAACTCAAATATTTGTCTGCCATGTACGTCACCTTGTAGTGGGGGTGATGGGGGACGTGGTAGTTGTTTAAAACATTAAAGAACTAACTCCAGCCAAACTGGGGAAAATGAGACAAACAGCAAAACAATTCGTTTAGTTCCAAACATACAAAAAAATGGCCGAAGTTCCTAGAGCGATGTAAACAGTATTGCCGAGAATAGGAAAAGATGGATGTGGTAAGAGTTAATGAGGCACTAAGTGGTATGGGAGACACACATTAGGAGTTATAAGAAGAAACAAAGCCACCTGACATAGCTCATTCACAGGCAGGTTCATAAAGGAGGTGATGCCCCTCCAAGTGAGGTGACAGCCCAATGACCATAGTGTGTTCAGGGGATGGTGAGAGTGGCCCAGGCTGAGTAAAGACTGCTTCATGGGGAGTTGAGAACTAGCTTATGGAGGGCCTTGAATACATAACAGCACATTTGTATGGACATGAGAGCAGACAAGAAAACATGCCTAGCTAATGAAATGGAGGAGCCTGAGCACAACGTTCACAGGTGAAAGACATCTCTCCCTCCCTCTATCTGTCGGTCTGACTCTCTCCCCCCCTTTTTCACATCCCAACATATAAACAAACCACCCATATTCTTCCCCCAAAGATAAATGAAACTGTCTAAAAGATAGTACAAGTTACTTTCCACATTTGTCATTTACCATTCATTAACAGAAAGGTGGTTTAGCTTTGATAATCTCCTATTGACATTGTCCATATTTGACCAGAGTTTTGTTTTGTAGTCATTGCGTATGATGTGCTTGTGGTTCTGCTTTCTGCATTCTGCATCAGTTCATACAAGGATTCCGAAATTTCTCTGAATTATTTCTATTCATTGTTCCTCAAGATACAATAGCATTTCATTGAATTCATTGTATCTCAGGTGCAAAGTAGGACTTCCACCCCCTTCTACTTTGGGCAGCTACACTGGCATCCATTCTTGAGGAACCTCTAAGAACATTCGTATGACTTCTGTCTGTACCAAACCAGGTAGTCTCTGGGAACATCTGAGTATGGCTCATTTAAGAAACATTCAGTTCACCTGCAAGCAATTCCAATAAGCATTTGAACAAAAACCAGACGTGGTACAACATATATAAGGGCAGCTACCAAAGTAATCAGCTTCTTTTCTCCCATCTTCCCTGAAGGGTCAGTCCCCACTACCGTATAAACCAATAAGAAAAGTCAAAGTACTGTGATGAGAGTTGAGAACTTCAAGGAAGGCAGCATCCACTCTTGTCAGTGCTGACCCAGAAAGCAACAGATAGCCTAGCCACTGCTGCTGCTAAGTCATGGATGTAGATACCTTCCCATCCCCATGGGTGGCCTACTTTCTTACTCAATAACCTCTGTTCTTTTTCTATCAGCACCTATGCCTTGGTCCTGTTGAATTACAAAAAAGTAAGTCCTTTCCTATTGCATATCTGCTACACATTCCCACACTACAGTTTCTACAGCCATTCCTCAATTGTTGGGCACAGAGTCTGATATCCCATTGCATTACTGGAGAGAAGGGACAGTGATGGAAGTAGTTAGGTGGCAACGCAGTAGAGGACTGGGCCTGGAGTCAAGAAGACTCATCTTCCCAAGTTCAAATCCAGCCTCAGACACTTACTAGATGTGTGACTCTGGGCAAGTCACTTCACCCTGTTTGCCACAGTTCCTCATCTCAAAATTAGCTGGAGAAGAAAATGTCAAACAACTCCAGTATCTGCCAAAAAAAACAAAACCCAAATGGGATCACAAAGATATGACCAAAAAATAACTCAACAACAACATGATGGTAACAATGACCACTGTAACTGAGCAGTTTTGTTTTGCGTTGTTTTCATTTACTTTGTTGACTCATTGCCTATTGTTCCTTTTTGGAGAGAAAAAGGAAGAAAAGAGTGTCAATGAAGCATTAAAAATGGTGAGAGAACAGCAGATTCCAAAGGAACTGCAAACCATCTCCCAGGTACTGGAAAAAATGAAGAAACAAGCTTCAGGGAATGAGATTGACTGTTTCATATGCAACACTCTTTCTCTGTTCTTCTCCATATATAGAAATGTTCATGTTTGCTTGTGTTTGTCAAATTCACAATAACAAAACACAATTTTTAAGTGGAAAAAACCAGGTTGTACAGAATTGACTTTCTATTTCCTCTTTTTTTTCAAATGCTTTATTAACTTCTGATTTACATCATTCATTTCTTCCAGATTTTGAGTTACAGATTTTCTCTCCATTTTACCCCTACCCACTGCCCCAAAATAGCAGTCCCACAGGATATCCCCTCCTCCAATCTGCTCTCTCCCATATTTCCTCCCATACCCTTTTCGACTTTTCCAGTGGATCTCCATGCCCCAATGCCTGTATATCTTATTTCCCAATTACATGTGAAATACTATTAATAATATATATATGTATTTGAGTATTTGATTTTAAAACTTTGAATTCCAGATTCATTCCCTTCCTCCCTTGTCTCCCACCCTTACTGGGAAGATAAGCAGTTCAGTATAGGTTGTACATGTGTGGCTAATGCAAAACAATAACATAGTACATACCATGTTTCCCCGATAATAAGACACTGTCTTATTATTTTTTTTGGACAGAAAAACACCAGAGGGCTTATTTTCAGGGGAGGGCTTATTTTAATGAACATTGACAGCAATTTTAATAAACAGGTAAATGTCAACAAAAAAATGTACCTTTATTCAATAAGCAAATCACTGGGGAAGAACAGGATGACGCGCTCACTGCTGCAGCTCTGATTGGATGCAGCTTGGAGCGCGGTGTGCGTTTCACGGGGGAGGGGGGGGACGGTGCATACAGAGGGTACCGTAATGTAGCGTGTAGCGCAGGGGATCACCTTCACTACAGTAGCAATCTCAATAGGGCTTATTTTCGGGGGAGGGCTTATTTTAGAGGAATCTTACACAGTAAGGGGAGGGCTTATTTTCGGGATAGGTCTTATTATCGGGGAAACACGGTATATCATAAAAGACTGGCTATATTTCCCTCCCTCCTATCCCACCTCTAACTTGTTCTATTCTCTACTTTGATCCTGTCTCTTTTCAAAAGTGTGTGCTTCCAACTTCCCTCCCACACCAGCCTGCCCTCCCTTCCATCATCCCCCCTCTCATCCCCTTCCCCCCTACCCTCCTGGAGGGTGAGATACCCTATTTAGTTTGAATTTCATTTCCTCCTCAAGCCAAATTCAATGGGAATAAGGTTGACCCATTCCCTTTTGCCTTCCTATTCTTCCCCTCCAGTGTAACCATTTCCCCTTGCCTCTTTTGTATGAGATAGTTTACCCCATTCTGTCTCTCCCCATCTCCTCTCATTATATCCTCTCTCACCTCTTAATTTCACCTTTTAAGTATCATCCCTTCCTCTTAAATTGGTCCTGTGCCCTCTATCTATGTATACCTGTAAACATATATACACACATTCACATATGTATTCATATGCCCATAGACACTCATATATATATATATATATATACATTTCTATTTCTATTTCTATTCCCTTCAACTGCTGAGAAAGGTTTCATCAGTTACAATTATTGTTTTTCCATGTAGGAATGTAAATAGTTCAACTTTGATAAGTTCCTTATGATTCCTTTTCCCTGTTTACCTTCTCATGCTTCCCTTGCTTCTTGTATCTGAATGTCAAATTTTCTATTCAACTGTTTTTTTTTTCAGCAAGAATGCTTGGAAGTCCTCCATTCCACTGAATGACCATATTTTCCCCTGAAACATGATACTCAGTTTTGCTGGGTAGGTGACTCTTGGTTTTAATCCCAGCTCCTTTGACCTCCAGAATATCATATTCCAAGCCCTTTGATCCCTCAGTGTAGAAGCTGCCAGATCCTGGGTTATCCTGATTGTGTTTCCACAATATTCAAATTGTTTCTTCCTGGCTGCTTGCAATATTCTCTCCTTAATCTGGGAATTCCAGAACCTGGCTATAATATTCCTAGGAGTTTTCTTTTTGGGATCTTTTTCAGGAGGTGATCGGTGGATTCTTTCAACCTCTATTTTGCCCTCTGGTTCTAAAACATCAGGGCAGTTTTCTTTGAGAACTTCTTGGAGGATGATTTCCAGGTTCTTACTTTGATCATGGCTTTCAGGTAGTCCAATAATTTTTAAATTCTCTCTCCTGGATCTATTTTCCAGGTCAGTGGTTTTTCCCATGAGATATTTCACATTGCCTTCTATTCTTTCATTTGTTTGGATCTGTTTAACAGCATCTTGATTTCTCATAAAGTCATTAGCTTCCATTTGCTCCAATCTAATTCTGAAGCAATGATTCTCCTCAGTGAGCTTTTGAGATTCTTTTTCCATCTGGCAAATATGGCTTTTTAAGGCATTCTTCTCCTCATTGCCTTTTTGAGCCTCTTTTGCCATTTGAGTCAGTCTGTTTTTTAAGGTATTATTTTCTTCAGTCAGGCTGTTGACTCTCATTTCTTAATTTTCTTGCATTGTTCTCATTTCTCTTCCCAATTTTTCCTCCACTTCTCTTATCTGCTTCTTAAGGTCCTCTATGGCCTGTAACCAGCTCGTATTTTCCCTTGAAGCTTTTGGTGCAGGAGTTCTGACTTCACTGTCTTCCTCTTGTTCCATGCTTTGCTCCTTTTTGTCCCCAAAATAGGAGTCTAATGTTGGAATTTTCTGTCTGCTTTGTTTCCTTTGCCTGGTCATGTCGCCCCTCAGTCACTTGACCCCTGGGCTTTTTGCCACAGTAGGACTCTGCCACCAGACAGGGGAGCTTTCATCCCAAACTCTGGGGTTTTCTGAGCTGCCAGAGGTATTAGATGGGTGCCCTCTCTGAGACCTCCACACGCTCTGGCAAGCTGGACACACACCCCAGAACTTCTACCCTAGACTGCAATACAGATCGAAGAAGGGTAAAGCAAGAGTGATTACCCCTCAGACTGGTGCTTGGTCCCCCTACACTCTGCAGACCAGGAGCTGAAGCTGCCATGTGGCACTGGCTGGCTGTGCCAGGAGGGGACAAAAGCCACACACTCCCACTTAGTGGGTCCCAAAGTCCAGACTGCAATGACTTCTCACTTTGTCCTTCGCATCTATGTGTTGATAAATCTGGAAACGGCCACAGCTGCTGCTGATCTGGAGTGCCTCCAGCAGGCAGCTGGTCAGGCCTGCCCTGGGGCTAAAGTCTCGGTGTGGGGCTGGGTTCTGCTCCTACAGCATTGTGCTGGCTAATTCCTGCTGGCCTGCTAGGCTGTCCTCAGCAGGAGGTTAGCTTCTCTGTGTCATTTTGTGGGTTCTGCAGCTCCAAAGTTTGTTTAGAGTCCCCTTTGTACATGGATTGGGGAAGGTGGAAGCGGGAGCAGCAGGGAGGTTGTGCTTATACTCCACCATCTTGACTCTGCCCCCCAGCATCCAATTTCCTCTATTTCCTCTTTTAACTGAATTATTCAAATAGTAAAGAATAAGAATGTTTTACCTATAATTTACCTTCAACCAAGCTTTCTTTGTTTGATTCGCACTTAATAGTATTTTATTTTTTCCAATTATACATAAAGATAGTTTTGAACATTCATTTTTGTAAGATTTTGAGTTCCAAATTTTTCTCCTTTTCCCTCCCCAAGACAGCGTGCAATCTGATATAGGCCATACATGTACAACCATATTAAACATATTTTCACATTAGTCGCGTTGTGAAAGAAGAATCATAACAAAAGGGAAAAAACACAAGAAAGAAAAAACAAAAAAAAAGTGAAAATAGTCTGCTTCAATCTGCATTCAGACTCCATGGTTCTTTCTCTGGATGTGAACAGCATTTTCCATCACAGGTCTTTTGGAATTGTCTTGGAAAAGACCAATTGTTCAGAAGAGCTAAGTCTGTCATAGTTGGTCATTGCGTTATATTGCTGTTACTGTATAAAGCAAAGAGAGCATGGAAACTATGGCATGGATGCCAACTTACTTGAAGTTCTCAACTCTAATCACAGTATTCTGACTTTTCTTACTGGTAGTGTGACTTTGTTTATACAGTAGTGACTGTTGACCTTTCAGGGAAGGTGGGAAGAAAGATGCTTATTCCTTTGGTAACTATTCCTTTTAATTTCTCCTAAAGACAAACAGGGAGCTACCAAAGAGTTTTACTTAAGGGAGTGTCATGGTCAGGCATATATTAGAAATATTAATTTGGGGGCACCTAGGTGGCGCAGTGAATAGAGCACCAGCCCTGGAGTGAGGAGGACCTGAATTCAAATCTGATGTGAGACATTTAACACTTACTAGTGTTAGTGTGTGACCTTGAGCAAGTCACTTAACCCCAATTACCCTGCCTTCCCCCTTCCAAAAAGACAAAATAAAAAGAAATATTAATTTGGCAACTATCCAGGAGATAGCGTGGAAAGGGAAGAGACTTGGAGGCATGAAGATGAATTAGCAGGTTAGTGCAATAGTCCAGACAAGACAGAAGGAGGTCCTGAACAAGAGTAGTGTCTGCCTAAATAGAAAAAAGGGAACAGACGTGCGACAGAACTCAGTGGGAAAATGAGGGAGAGGGAAGAATGGAGGTTACTGAGAAAAAGATGGTGCCCTCACCACTCTCAACATTCCAAGCATTGTCTCCAAAGCAAGGAACTTCCCCCTCCTTGCAGCAAAGCAAGGCCCGAGCCAGCTCTTCTTGCTAAGCATGGCAAATGTTATGAGCCTCAAATGGTTGGTTTGCCATTGAACGTTCTTCCTGTGTGCTAAGAGGGAACCAGAGCACATGCTCCTTTGCTCTCGCCGGTTACTGCAGAAATGGACAGCACCTTTTTTCAGTGAAACTAATGACTGACTTCATTTAGATATTAAGACAATTCCCTGATCCTAACCCTCCCTGCCCCAGGAAAACAAAGATCAGCAGCCACAGAAAGTTCCTATAGCATTCTCTACTACCAGGAATTTTCAGTTTGAGTGACAAGAAGTCAGTTTCTGAAAAAAATAAAATAAAATAAAAATTCTGCCAACGGCCTGTCAGGCATGAGAACCATACATAGGGATCTGTTTGGTGTATCTACTAATCCAAGATGATTAGGAACTCCTTTGAGGAATCTACACTAGCTGGAAGAGCAGATCCCCAAAGCCCAAGCGTTAACAAGTATTAGGGCTCTACCTGGGCTTTCTGGGTATCCATCAAAGCCTCCTTCTCCACATTTGCCACTTCCCTGTAGACTCTGTCAATGGACTCAGGCACACATGATGGATCTTCTTCTGTTTCTATCAGTCTTTCAACAAGCTCTGAAACAAAGACAAATGAGACACATGTGCAGTGAATTCCACTCACTAGCTAAGAGCTAAGAAACAGTCATTTTGAATCCTATTCAGACAAGAAACAAGCCAATTTACAATACTTTTTCACTTTCTTTGGCTTAATGGCAAAAAGAAACTCTTTTTTCACAGGGGAACTTAACTCTTTGGAGTCAAGAGATTTTTTTAAACTTTTTTTTTTTAGCTAAAATCAGAGCAAATTTTATTTATAAATTCTTACCTGGCAGTTATTTTGTTTCTAAAAAACATTTTTCTTTATTCTCACAAAATAAGATGTGTTGACTTAAATAATGTTCTTTTTTTGTTTGTTTTTGCTTTTTGGAGAGGGGACAGTAGGGCAACTGGGGTTAAGTGACCCACCCAAGGTCACAGGCTAGTTTTTGTGCTCAGTGTTGGAGGCCGGATCTGAACTCACGTCCTCCTGACTGCAGGGCCGGTGCTCTACTCACACTGTGCCACCTAGCCACCCCCTTAAGTAATGTTCTTCATCCCTGAGCTCAAAGCTACAGAATAGTAGTTGGCTAATGTCTTCAAATTGGATGAGATAATGTATTCAAAGCACTTTGCAAACTTTAAAGTGGGGGTGCTAGATGGCACAGTCCCTCACATGCTGAGCCTCCAGTCAGGAAGACCTGAGTTCAAATCCAGTCTCAGAAACTTATTAGCTGGGAGTGAAGTGAGCAGAACTACGAGAACATTGTACACAGTAACAGTAACATTGTGTGATGACCAGCTTTGAAACACTTAGTTCTTCTCAGCACTACAATGATTGGAGACAATTCCAAAAGACTCATCCACAACCACTGAAAGACCTGATAGGATCTGAATGCAGATCGGAGCAGACTACTTTCTTTTTTGTTGTTTTTTTTCTTTCTTTCTTGTGGTTTTCCCCTTTTTTTCTGATTCTTCTTTCACAATATGACTAATGTGGAAATATGTTTGACATGATTGTACCATATTGCTCACTATCTTGGGGAGGGGGAGAAATTTGGAACTCAAAATCGTACAAAAATGAATGTTGAAGGGCAGCTGGGTGGTACAGTGAATAGAGCACTGGCCCTGGAATCAGGAGGACCTGAGTTCAAATCTGGCCTCAGACACTTGACACACTTATTAGCCATGTGACCTTGGGCAAGTCACTTAACCCCAATTGCCCTCCAAAAAGCAAAAAAAAATGAATTTTGAAAACTATCTTTACATGTCATTGGAAAAACTAAAATACTATTTTTTGAAAAACAGAAACTTCTTAGCTAGGTGACCATGTGCAAGTCACTTTATAACTGTCTGCCTCAGTCTCCTCAACTGAAAAATGGGAATAATACAACTATCTCCTAGAGTTGTGGGTATAAAGTGAGGTAATATTTGTGAAACACTTAGTGCAGCATCTGGCAGAGATTGGGCAGGTAACAAATGTAATATACACGTCAGCTATTATTACTACCACCATATTTATTACTAAAGAAGTGGGCAGTGTAGTCTATTGGAAAGAGCCTGGGCTCAGGTGCTGGCTCTGCAGCTGACTGGCCATGTTACTTTGGGCAAGCCCTGGAAATGAGATATCAAACATTTGAGTGAATCTACCAAAAATTTTTAATAGGAATTCTTGCTTCTGACCCAGAAGAAGCCAAAATACATCCAGTATTTTCAAGACACAGACATAAGTAATTTATGCTGTCTCTGAAGTCCAAGTCTCTGCTTCAGAAGAAAGTGCCATATGCTCAATGAGCTACTAGATTAAGTAGTTCCTGAGTCTGGCTGACAACGGCCCGATTTGTGCTCCTTCCTGAATCTGCCCACTCTCCCACACTCCCCCCGGCCAACCATGCTAAAGGAAGGCAGCTCTTTGCCCATGTTCATGTGACATTCGCCTTCATTGCCTCATTGTCTCTGGCTCCAGATACCAAAAGAGTCGGAACAAGAACCATCCATGAAAAATCCTGGGAAGCACTCATAGCCATGACACTTTCATAGATTAATTCAACACACATTTCTTAAGTGCTTAGTGTGTAAGGCATGGTGCTGGGGGCTGGGGATCTGAAGAAAGAGAACATGCTCTGTCCCCTGAACAAGCTCTTTGCAGTGTAGGCAAGGCCAGAAGATGTTCACATAGAATCCCATTTCATAATAGAATGCCAATGGGAGCAAAGTCCCAGAATGGAGCTTGGAGGGTATAGAGAAAGGAGACACCCTGTCTAGCTCAAAGGAGCAGGGAAGACAGCACAGAAGAGGTGGCGTGGGAGCTGAACCTTGAAGAAGCGATTGTTCTCCATGCACACTAAGACCCTTCTCATCTCTAGGTGCTAAGATCTGGGGAATGGGCACAATTTCAAAAGGCATAATTGGGAATGGGGGACAAGCATGGCAGGCCTGGCTAGGAACATGAACAAAATGGATAGAGGGAAAGTACAGGGTTCTTTGAAGGGAAATAGTCATTATTAGGAGCCAACATGGTCACTGTTCTCTTCCTTTAATAAATAGTGTTTTACTGTGTATTAAGCTTGAGCTAGTGTTCTTAGGTTCAAGACTCTGTCTCTGTGGCTGATGAAAATTCATCACATACTTCACTAGGTATGCAGAAGAAAAGAGTTTTTGGTGTACATAAGGAAGTTAAGAGAATGTAAGAGATACTGGGGAGCTCACCTTAGGAATCAGTCTTATAAGTCATTTGCAGGGGCTATTGTCATTTTAATGGAACAGGGTGTCACATATATTGCCAGAAATCGACATTGTCAGATAACTTATTTTTATAAGCAATAAGTTCTTTGCACTTTCCCCCCATCCCCAAATCCAGGGTGCTGACCATTAGCCCTGTAGACACCATGCCTCTGGAATAGAGACTCCCAGGAAGCAGTGTGAGATGAGCAAATGTGTCAAGTGCCTTCACTCTCCCTCCTGCATTTCCACACATTTTTCTGGCTTTGAATTCTGTCAGGCAAAAACTTCCCCTGCTTGTCTTTGGCCGCTCGCAGCCACATGCTCCACAGTCACTGTAGCAATGGAACAGCCCGGCCTGGAGAACTTGCTCCTGCAGCCCCTAAAGAAGCTTATCCTTCTTCTCTGCCTAATTACACACATGTGAGTCCTGCCTGGGGCCAACTCCAACAATGTCCAATGGTTGAACCAACTGTGCTAGAGCAATGCAACGAAATATTACTAGGTTATAAGAAATGACAAATATGAAAAATACAAAGAAAAAGGGAAAATTATAGAAGTCAAAGAAAGCAGAATTAAAACAATACGATTATGACTGTGAAGAAATATCTAATCAAAAAGAGGTCTGATAAGCTGCTAAGGCTTATGCTTTATTTTGTCTTCTGAATATATATAATTGCTATTTCCTGGCTTTATTTAGCATTTCATTCCTTATTTTCCTTGTTTACTTGCTGGTTTGTAGCAGCAGCCTAATAGAGTAGGGAGTCAGATTTGCAGCTAGGAAGATCTAGTTCAAATGCTACTGGGGCACAAGTCACCTCCACTGCCTCAGCCAATTCTCGAGGATGTATCTCAGAAGACAACAGCACTGGGGGTTTGGTTGCTGGAGCCAAGATGGCAAAAGACAGGAAGGCACCCATGTGAACTCTCCCAACACTCATCTCCAAACAACTTAAAAATAACTCTTCAAATCAAATTTTGAATCAACAAGAGGTTAGAGTGAGATATTTTTCCAGCCTAAGACAACTTAGGACATAAGCAGGAAAGGCCTGCGACACCAGGGTGAGCCCTGACCTAGAGTGAAGGCCGCTGCAAGCAGCAGCAACTTCTCAGCCCAGGGACAGTAAGGGGATCAGAAAGAGGTTACAGGGGACCGTTTGCTGACACTCTATTGCCCATAAGCAGTTCTGGGCTGTAGTTCCAGGGTAGAGAGGAACCCTTCTCATCAGTCACAAAGGTCAAAGAGGAGCAATAGAGCTTGTGGCTGCAGGGGAGCAGGGGCCCTTCCCAGGTAAAGACCAGAGGGCAGACCATGAGAGCGGTGACCACACCTTTCCTGAAATCACACCACTTTGGAAGCACCAAAACTAGCTCTGAAAACAGTGGAGCAAAAAAATCCTGAAGCCTATAACAGGGCTTCCCTGCTCCCAGGTGAGCAGGGCCTAACTTTAACATAAATTGGAAAAATGACCAAACAACAACAAAAAAAAAATTAGGTTAGGTCTGTATCCCCAAAAGATCATAAAAAAGGTAAAGGACTTACATGTACAAAAATATTTATAGCAGCTCTTTTTGTGGTGGCAAAGAGTTTGGGACTTGAAGGGATGTTCATCAATTGGGGAATGGCTGAACAAGTCGTGGCAGATGATTTGTGATGGAATACTATTGTGCTATAAGAAATGATGAAGGGAGTGGTTGCAGAAAAAAAAAAAACTGGTAAGACCTATGGGAAATAATGCAAAGTAAAATGAGAAGAACCAGTAGATCCTTGTAAACAGTAACACCAATGTTGTAATGATCACCTGTGAAAGACTTGGCTACTCTCATCAACACACTGATCTAAGACAATTCTGAAGGACTCATGATGAAAAAATGCTCTCCACCTCCAGAGAGAGAACTGGTGAACTCTAAGAGCAAACTGAAGTCTAATTTTCTCACTCTCTTGGGTTTTTTGCAATGCGGCTAATATGGAAATATGCTTTGCATGATTTCATGATTTCACATTTGCTCACCTTCTCTGTGGGAGGGAGGCAAAGAATTTGGAACTCAAAATTTAAAAAGAAAATAATGTTTCAAATAAATAAATAACAGCTTTGTTAAAAGGAAGCCAGAGCACAGAATTTGGAGACAGGGTTGGGTTGAAATAGCAGCTCTGCCACTTATTACCTGAGTAATCTTGGCCTCAGTGCCCTCAGATGTCAAATAAGGGCGTTGGAGAACTAGACAATCTCTAAGGTCATCTGCAGCTCCAACTTGCAGATCCTGTGATCTAGTAGGTTATAAATTAGTTGCTATCTGAGTTGGTTGAGGGAGTTCCCATGCCAGGATTTCCCTACGCTGACAAAAATCACAGTTTTTGAGCACTCACCTATATGATCATTCATATTCTTTGAGATTTTTAAAAATTGTATTTCAATGGATCCATTATCTCATTGTTATGGGTACTGTCTCCTCCATAAGTTCAGATCATAGCTTGTCCATGCTTCATCCATGATTTTAAAATATGATAAATTTGGGTGCAAAAACATTATATGGTTCTTTTACAACATGGATAATATGAAAATGGTTGGCATAACTGCACATGTGTAACCTATGTCAAACTGTGTGCCTTCTCAAGGAGGGGAGAAGGAAGGGAGGGAGAGAATTTGGAACTCAAAATTTCAAATAACAAATGTTAAAAAAAAATTGTTTATCGAGAAAAAAACAGAATCAAAATAAAATGTAGAAAGCCCCATTATATAACAGCTCCTATGTCTTCCCATTCTTCGAGCACTTTCTGGTTTACAAAGCTGTTTCCTCACAACCATCCTGGGGTGTAGGCACTAGGGCATTATTAATGCCCATTCTATAGCTGAGGAAATTCTGAGACACAGAAAGTTCTGGTGTCTTATCCAGAGACACAGGAAATGTCAGAGTAGGGAACATACCTCAGGCTTCCTGAGCCTGAGTCCAGGAGATGGGCCAGGAGTGAGAGATAACTAGCTAGACACATAGCCCCAGGGCTCTACTGATGTCAGAATTGCTTCAAAAAGGGACCATGAGGAAGACCTCCAGCAGCACAGGGGGTAGAGCCTCTGCGGAGTATGTATGGGATGCAGAAAACATGGGAGTTAAATTTTCAACTCTGCTGCATGACTCTAATCACATCACTTAACCTCTGTACCTCAGTTTCCTCTTTGCTCATGGAACCTTCCATTCAGCTACAACTTCCTCAGCTCTTCTAGCTTCCTTTATCACAAGAATTTCCATATTGAGCTGGCTCAGCTTTTCTAATAACAAGCCAGTTGGTGGTCACTGAACAAGCCTCTTCATATTTCAAAAGCCAACAAGCGAATTAGTGCTTACAGATGGTCTAGAAACAGTCTGGTCCCTTTTGCTTGTCACAACTGTCACTTCAGAAGTGAAAGGTGCCATAGAATTGGGAGCAATTCTCATTTTGATTTGTTTCCTGGGTAGCTAAGGATCCTTAAATACATCAGAGTCCAACTCAAACAGAAGACTATTATGGCTTCCCCATCCCACAATCCAACACGATTGTGTTCTTAAGGACCTGTCAGGACAATGCATCTCTATTTGCTGCTTCCTTCAGCTCATTAGGACCTGCTGCCCCTTCTGAGATAAGCCCTGCTTGTTCCCAGAAGATTTGGTTTGTTTTAGTTACCATGGTTACCCTCAGACTGTCAGATTTCTGTCTGCTCAACAACACGCTTAATTGATTTGCTCCTAAGGTATAACTCCATAGCCCATTTAATTATGTTTATGGAACACTAACAATGTGCTAGGCACCAGAGGCAAGAAAAATTCAGTCAAGACCCTTGCCAAGCAGGCTTGCTTCCAAAGCAGACTGGAAAGAAAGCTCCCGAAAGGTTGGGAATACTAGAGCTGAACTGAGTATGTCTGAGCAGTTAGCTTTTAAGGGGATAGAGAGCTGGCCTCCTAGGAACAACCAGGTCTGCAGGGAAAACTGGAAAGAAAGCACCTCAAGTTGCTTTCATCACTCCTAGAATTTCTTGACTGTTCCACACACAGTGTGGGTGTCAGAAAATGATTGTGAAGCTCGAAGAAAATACCCTAGCTGGAGGCACGATAGTACTTGCCAACTGTCCAAATATGAGGCAGTATTCTTAGAATGATTATGCATCAACTGGTAGAAAACATGGCAGGTGAGGGGTAGGGTGAGGTGGGGGGCAAACCTGCCACTCCTGAGAGAGTAGCCCAGCTCTCTAAGCATGTCGTGAGCAGTCAAGCTTCAGCTACAAGTGCTATGGAAAATGACAACTGGGTCCACTGAATAATTCTTATCACCACTGTTAGCTCCTTCTTCTCATTACTATTTGATTGACCTGCATGTTCAAAGCACATTAAACTTAAAAAGAGCAGGGTAGCAACTTGTCCCAGGATCATTTCTATTAGAAATCCACATGGGGCAGCCAGGTGGCACAGTGAGTAAGAGCGCTGGCCCCAGAGTCGGGAGACCCGGGATCGGTTCTGGCCTCAGATACTCGGCACCCACACAAAATAACTGGCTGTGTAACCTTGAGCAAGTTACTTAATCCCAACTGCTTTAAAAAAAAAAGAAATCCACATAATAAGATGAAAGGACTTATTTTTACAGTAACAACAATAATAATTTCTATAGTTCTCTAACATTTACAGAGTATTTTATAGACTTTATCTGATTTGATCTTTTCAACAATCCTGTGAGGTAAATGCTATCATCATCCCCATTTCAAAGTTGGCAAAACTGAGGAACAGAGAAGTTAAGTAACTTGCCTAGGGTCATACATCTGAGGCAGGATTTGAACCTAAGTCTTCCTGATTTTGAGTCTAATGCTCTATTATGCCATGCATCATCAAAATTATGGAACTGGTGGTGCTGGTGATGTTATTTCTGTTTCAATATGACTAAATGATAATCATTCATATCTCAATGCCTCTCTAAGATTTCCTCCTACTTGTAGTAAGCTCCCAGGGTAGGATTTGAACTCAAACCTCCAGACTTCCAATCCAGAACTCTATCTACATACCATACTGCCTCTCATGAGTGATTCACATTTCTAGTCAAGATGGCAAAGTGACAGGTACAAAGGCTCCTCACATAATATGCCTCCATATAACCCCCAAGAAGAAACATCTGAAAGTAAAAAAAAAACCTAAAAGCCCCAGAAGATGAGAGCAATCAAAGCAGGCAAGGGAGGAAAAGGCCAATCCAATGTTTTTAAATACTATGGAACAAGTGAAATGGTTCCAAGGCCAGAAGTCAGGCAAATGGGGAGAAAAAGAAACATGAGTTGTCCCACAAGTGGGACACACAGTCATGATGAGTGCTAACCAATGTACAGTCCATGGGCTCCACTGATACTCAGCCAATGTCAAGAATGGAGCCTGAACAGAGGGTTACAAGAAGGCACATACATAGGCGAGGCTGAACACGAATCAGATCACACCACCATCAAAGCACTGGAAATTACTCAGAAAAAGTCCAGAAGAGCCTGGAGAAAGTAAATCATCACAGGAGGGACTTAAAGGAGCATTTACAAGGTCAAGAGGAAGCAGTGAAGAGAAAATGTGAAAGAATCAACCAAAACCAGACTTTCTATAGCAGAAAACAGAATTTAGATAATGAAGATCAAATAGAAATTCAGGCTCAGAAACTGGCTGAATTAGCCAAAGAATTGGAAAGTCTGCTGAATCAAATGACAGACACAGAGGACAAATTAAGATGCAGCACTTTCAGTATTATCAATACCCAAGAAAATTTTCTTTAAAAAGTTCTCCATATTACACTACAGGAAATGGTCAAAGAAACACAGCAGTGTCAGTAAACACAAGCAATACTATATAAGCAGGAAGAATCTAAAGGATTCTTTTTTTTTTGCTTTTTTTGGAGGGGGAAGGTAGGGCAATTGGGGTTAAGTGATTTGCCCAAGGTCACATGGCTAGTTTTTTGTCTTAAGTGTCTAAGGCCACATTTGAACTCAGGTCCTCCTGACTCCAGGGCCGGTACTCTATTCACTGCACCATCTAGCCACCCCAATTGAAAGGATTCTAAACAAGGAAGAACCCAAATTCAAGAGTTCCAGACACATTGTAGTTAAACCCTAACATTATTACAAAAAGGAAAAAAATGCTCCCACCTGCCAAAAAAAAAAAAAAGATAGTAATTACTTATCAAGGAACATTAAGTAGGATCACAGTGAACTTTCTCAAGGAGAACAAGGGACATTCAAAAGAAATGGAATACAAAATGTACAAAATTAAGAAACATAGGCCACAAACCCAGAATTATGTACCCAGCAAAACTCAGCATACTATCTGAAGTTAAGAAATAAACATTTGAGAAGAATTTAGACTGAAAGGTTTTTTAGAGAGAAATATGTACTTTGTGGAAGTCTTTGAACATCAGTTAAGCCCCTAAGCCAAAAAGCTGAGCATTTAAAACAATTTATACTTTCCAAATCAAGATAAACTAGTAGCTATTAGAATGTAACAGCCCTCAGAATACTGTATGGGCTGAATCATTAACTATTTCAGAAAGGTGCTTCAGGGAAACGGGGAGAAGGGAATCAAGAACAAGAAGGGAAAAAGAAGTGAGGGTAGTATATTAGGAAAGCAAATCACCTATAATTGATTAAAGTTCACATGAAATGTGTCTACATAGTCACTAATGTAAATGACAACAGGATGATTCAATGTGATTCAACACTTGCAATTTAATCATCACTTTTTTAAAGATCTACTAAGCACTTATTAAGTAAAAAGTGTCTGCTTTCAAGGAATTTACATTGTACAGAGAAGGAACATGGGCACAGCTAAGGAAAATAAACTAATATATATGTACTATATACTATATATGTTATCTATATACATATATATGAAACACAAGGCAATTAGGGAAAGGGCAGCAAGAAAGACCTCTAGAAGGAAGGGGACCTTAAGCTTAACCTTGAAAGGAACTAGGTTCCAAGAGGGAAAGGGAGGAATGAGAAGATTGTAGGTAGGAGATCAAATGTTGGGTATGAGGAACATGAAGTAGGCCAGTCTGACTGAAATCAAGAGTAGTAATTAGCCTGGAAAGCGTTTTAAATGTTAAACAAAGGAGGCTGTATTTTATCCTAGAGGGAGTAGAGAGCTACTAAGCAATCTTCTCGAGCAAAAGAGTAACACAGTCAGACAAACCTAACATTTTTAATGCTGTTTATTAAACTTTGCAGTAAAATAAATAAAAGGCTATAAAGTAGCTTTAAAGATAGAAGATAGTTAAAAGGGGAAAAAAAAAACCATTTAACCCAGAAAATTTTAAATAGATTCAAAATTAAAGAGTAGTCTAAATTTTACTACTTCTACCAAGTCAGCAACATTGGCATGGACAGAGCATTCAACTATAGTCAATAGATAGATGACAAGAAGAAAAAGGAAAAACCCAAGATGGCACATTAGTCTTGCCTACACATGGAATCTAGGCAAAAATTCTTCTTATACTGGGCCATGAAGGCAGATCTTCCATATACTACATTGACAGATCGTATTGCAAGGAAATTAGTAGTAGACAACAACCCATCTTCCACTCTTTGGGGGATCTGTGATCTCATCAATAATTCAGAATACAATACACTCCTGCTCATCATCCGTGGCCCTTGGCCATGCTCTCCCATAAATCTTCAGAGTGGAGGGACAAGGGAAAGAACCTTTCTCTAGATATCTTAAAATTTCATGGATACCAATGAACTACTTGTGCTGCCTGAGGCCCACTTGACATTTGTCTTTCTTTCACGGCTTTCTGTGGCCAAAACCCACATGACCAAATAGCTAGGCTACTGGTGATGAATCCTTTCAAGCTTAGCTAGCATTGTCTGTCCTCAGAAAGTAACTCATAATGATACAGTGAGTAAAAGATAAGAGACCAAGTAGAAACTGCAAATGATTAAATAAGCCTGGGTAGAAAAGGGAGTTATAAAAATCATAACAGATGGCATGAAAGATGACAACAATGCAGATATTATATATCAAAATGTATACGATGTAGCCAAAGCCGTACACAGAAATCAATTCCTAGCACTACATGTTCATACCGATAAGAAATCAAGAGAAAAAATAAACAGACTGAATTTGCACTTCAATAATTTAAAATGACAAAGCAATATAATAAAAGAAAACATAAAGAAAAATAATCAGGGTCAGAACAGAGACCAATACAAAGGAACATAAGAAAAATGAAATGAATCACTCTATGAGCTTTTTTTTGAAGACTATCAAAATTGATCAACAGTTAGTCAATCTAACACAAAAAAGAAAGCTCAAATAAAAATGAGAAATTAGGGGAAAAAAAGAGATAGCAATGGGGGCAAAAATCAAGAAAATACAGCTCTATAATAGTTAATTGGAAAATCAAAAAGAAATAAATGATTACATATGGAAGTATAAGATACCAAAATGAATAAGCAACACTTAAGTAACTTAAATAGACCAGTGTCAGAAGGAGAAATCAGACAGACCTTTATAAACCAGGCCTATAAAAATACACTGGGCCCAGATGAATTCAAGAGTGAAATCCAGCAAACTTGAAAAAAAAAAAAAACGAGTTCCTATATTGTTTCAAAACCATTTTGGAGAAAGTCCTGGAGCTGGACTGAGATAAAAACAATCGTGGTACCTACTTGCCAGAGTTGCTGGCAGAATCAAGTGAGCTTGACATATGTAAAGTGCTTTGCAAAACTAAGAGTGCTATTATATAAATACTAGCAATTATTATTATTAAAGTAAGAAAATGGTTTCTGTGAAGTAGATATGGTTTTAGTTTTTTAACCAAATTAAGATAAAGCTGAGAAAGAAAACTAGAGACTAATATTATTAATGAATGTCAAGGCAAAAATGTTCAATAAAATTTCTGCAAATAGAATACAGCCATACATCAAAATAATTATCCATTATGACCAAGTAGGATTTCAAACTAAAATAAAAAGGGTAGTTTAATACCAGGAAAACAATCACTATAATAAATCATATCAATGAGTGAAAAAAGAAACCCAATATAACCATATCATCAGATATGGAGAAACCTTTGCTAATAAATAATAAAGTATTCATTTAGATGAAGCATCTTGGACCCTTCGATAACTTGAGTACAAGGCTGTGGGTATGCCTGTGTGCAGCTCATGAGTCAGGACGAGTCTTGGGCGAGAGACTTTCTGTGGATGAGCAAAATGCACCGCTCCAAGGCCAACCTGCTGAGCAGCACTGCAGCCTGGCTGGGCCAGCACTGGACCTATGCCATACTCAAGCACCCTGTGGAAGTCCCTCAAGTGAAGCCTTATGTACAATGAGAGCTTGGAAATACCATAGAAAATGCCGACTCTATAGAACTTTCATTTTACACAAGGGTCACTAAAGATTCCAGCTTTTAAAAAGTGATGTTTTGAAGCTACTGATGAAGATCAGGGGGTTTTCTTTAGCACTGCTACAAAGTGTCAGTTACATGGACTTAGTTCTCCAAGGTCAAATCTCTAGTTCCTTCAACTGTTCCTAATCTAACCATTTTGAGAGCCCTCCCTATCTTTTTTATTGTGCTCTAGATGGGTTCCAGCTTGTCTGTGTCTCTTTTCAAATTGGGCTCCAGATGTGGTCTGACTAGTGCAGAGAAAGGGAGGAGGGGGTAGCCAGTGCAGGGGTGATGGTCTGGGAAAGAACTGAAGGGCTGAGGGATTGGAGGTCACAGTGGGGTGACAAGGGCTTTAAAGGTTTCCAGGGCAGACAGAGAAGCAGAATAATAGACTGTGATCAGAGGAGGGAATGTCAGAGTTCATGAACACATAAGTGGTACAATTGTGGGTGATGGCAAAACCAAAGGATGGAGGGATAGGGCATGGGAATGCACAGAATGCATGGGAAGTAAGTTGAGAAACTGGGAAGATACAGTGTCTGAAGAGAGTATAAATACATGTGCTGAAGTCCCCTAGTATGAGGAGAGGAGCTGGGAAGAAGAGGAAGAACTTTGAGAAAAGAAGGGATTGTCCTGGAGGTCAGAAACAACCGTTGTAATTTGGAGCAAATGGTAGGATACAGATTAAGTGTACATCAAAGGAGGAGAGGCTACTGGGTGATGGCGATCAGGAGAGCCTGGAATTGGTGGTGGGGACTAAGGAATATTCAAACTCCCCCACCTCAACCACTGAATGGAGGGGAATGAGTAAAAGTGCAGCAAATGTTGGAAAGGGAGGTCAGAGAGACCACATCATCAGGAAGGAGCTAGGTCACAGGGAGATTCAAAAGATAGGAGAAAGAAAAATCCACCAAACATCAAACTGAAAGAAAAACTGAAGGATAGTGACTTGTCCCAGAATGATTTCCATTTGAACCCTATCAAACAAGAAAGAAAGAACAGACTTTATAATAATTACACTATTAATGAAAGTTAAAAGCACATTACAGTGTTGACTCATACTGGCTTTCATCTAAAGCTGGGATTCTTAACCTTTTTTACGTCATTGAATCCCTAGGGCAGTCTAGTAAAACCTATGGACCCCCTGTATCAGCAATGCCATATTCACAATGCCTATGGAGATTACAAATATGCTGATATAATTATCCATCACAAAATACATCATGCTTGCCATATGGGGGAATAAGCTGGAAAATTTATTAAGATACCAAAAGACTGAGTCCCAAAACCAGAAACTGAAAGCCATCAGAGTAGTTATGACATTGGCACAGGTAGATAAAGTAGAAATCACCCACATTTTCAAGCCTTTGAAACAGAACAGGCTACCTCAGGCAAAGGTCCTCCTCTCCCCACTCACAGCAACCACCCAGCATCCAGGAAGCGTGCTCCCAGCAGCTCCGGCCCCAGGCAGTCCTCAGCAGGAGTCCCCAGCAGAAACTCTGGCTAACTCAAAAAAAAGGCTTCGCGCTGCCGCTGCCTCTGCTGCTGCTGCCGCCAGCCACCACAGGAACGCTAGTTTGGCTTCCTCTTCCTCTTGCTCCGCCCCTTCCTGCTACATCAGCAAGTCCAATGGGGCATGGAAGATCTTTAAATCCCATAATCCTTACACCCCCTCATAACGTTTTTAAATGCATCATATAAAATACATAGAATTACAAAGGAAACCAATAAAATTGAGTAGTTACCAGAATTTCTTTTTTTTAAGTCCATGGACTCCAGCTTAAGAACCCCCAATTTAAAACTTTTAATCATTTTTTAAAGTAGGCTGCTATTAAGCCACATCCCATACTTGGATAACTGGGTTTGGGGATTTAACCAAAGGATAGGACTTCACATTTATCCCTGTAATATTTCATTTTGTTCAAGAGTCAGCCCATGACTCTAGGCTATCAAAATTCTTTTTGGATCCTGATTTTCTCTTCCAAATCCTCCTCTAATCCTTGGGCCATCCACAAATTCCTATTGCTTCAACATGTTCACTAATGACTAGTCTAAATTGCACAGAACTAGGACAAAAGCCATGTAGCTCGCCATGACAGACATCCCTACTATGATCATAATTACCGTTTATGTAGTGCTTCCCGTGTGCAAGGCACTGTGCTATGTTTTACAATCCTGAGTGGTAGGCGCTATTATTATCCCTGTTTTACAGCTTAGAAACTGAGGCAGATAGACATTCAGTGACTTGCCCAATGTCACACAGCTAGTGATTGTAGGAGGCCCGATTTGGACTCAGGTCTTCCTGAGTAGAGGGCCAGTCTCTATCTATTGTGCCACCTAGTTGCCTACAGGTTGACTCTCATCAGTCATTATGGCAACTACTGAATATTCTTTAGATATAATCTTTCAAGGAGTTCATTGTTTTCATTACTCAAATAATCTTGTTAATTGAGAAATCCCGTAAATATTTTACATGGGTCATCAATTCTCAAGTAATCATAATACGATAAACTATACTGAACATTCAAACCATGTAGAACATAATTTAATCTTTCCCAGATGATTAAGGTACTTTCGTATCCAAGCAGTAACTTAGGGTCTTTTTATTTTCCAAAGGAGTTGCTGCAAATCACTTGGTGTGGAAATTCCCTCCACTGATGCTGATCAGAGCAACTCATCTGCACCTTACAGTCTGGGAGACTGGCTGGGAGCCCTGAAAGGTTCAGGGGCTTGCCCTGGGTCTCCCAGTCAATGTATTGGAGGCAAGACTTGAGGTCAGGTCTGCCTGATTCCAAGACAGGCCTGCTAGAGTTGCTTCTCAGGAGCCTTATAACAACTTACCAAGAGCACTTTATGCTGCCCCTAGGGAGGTCCCCCCCCAGTCCCACCTCCTCAGGTCATCTGTCCAAGAAGGCTGCCTTTAGAGATCTCTCGGACACCAAGTTCCCCGCAGCTGAGATTCCCGGAACAGCACCCTCAGGAGCTCTGTACCTTTCAACTGCTCAAAAGGAAGCTCCCCCTCCATGTGGATGCTTAGGAATCACCAGCACCTAGAACAAGAAAGGCGTGCTTGAGCTGGACTTCGCTTAGAGGGGCGGGTCCTGGCCTGCCCCCCCCCCCCCCCCCCTGCCCTGCTCCCCCCCACCCTGCCCCTCAGGCCCAGGCCTGGCCTCCTCTCAGGCCCCACAGACCCGGTACTGGATGAAGGCCGCCACAGCTCCGCGCGCCAAGCCGTGACCAGAGAAGGCAGGCCGAGTCTGTGGCCAAGCAAAGCGAGTGAGACAAGGGAGGGTCCCGCGGAGGGTCCTGCCCAGCCCTCTCCTTAGTCTTGGTCGAGGTTAATTCGCTCCTTCTAATGATGCCAGATAACCTTTTGTTGGGAGTGGCAAAAGTCCACTGATTTCGTGGTCAGGAGATAACCCCCCATCCTGGCCCCCCAGCTGTACATTGGTAGAGAATCCTCCAGTCAGGCCTCATCTTACTCTGGCTCTCTGCTGCAGTCTGGTTAAGCTGCCTTGTGTCCAGTGGACCTGAGGGGGAGGGAGAGGGGAGAGTGGGGGGGGGGGGTTGCTGGCAGGAGTGTCCCGGAGGGGCTACCTAGGAGCCACTGCCCCGCCCAGCCCCGGCCCCCAGCCCCTCACTCACTGTACAGTCACCTTCCACCAGCTGACTGAGCTCCTATGGGCCGCCCTGCCTCCACCACCATAGGCCTTCTCAGTCTCCCTGTGGCACAGCTCCTGGTCAGCTGTCCAGGGTCTCGAATTTACGGGGCAGGAGCCAAGCCAGGGCCTTGTTGCTGAAGATTGGGGTGGAGGGTAGTGGGTCCTAGATTAGAAGGGCCTGGAGGAACTCTGGAGTGCCAGGCCTCTCTGGAGACAAAGGGAGGCTACCCCCATGATGTCAATAGACTCAGGCACAACCCCAATTACTTCTCTGGAGGCTTCCAGAATTTCACTGCCTCCATCCAGACTTTTCCAACTTGTGCAATCCTTGCCCCTACCTCAACTCTTAGTCATGAGTATCTATAGACCCTTAGGCCTATTCTAGTCCAGGCTCTGGAGATTTCTAAAGACAAACATACTGCCTGGGAGAGCTCCCATTCCAGTCTCTTAATAAAGGATGTACCCAAAGAGCTTCTGTTACCATTGCATGGATACCACTGGCTGGGTCCTTCCCTAATATCACAATCCCTTTCCCCTCCACTTCCAATCCTAGATTTCCCAGCGGAGGTAGTTTAGGTCTCTTCTTGCACAAATACACTACAGCTAACTTTATAACCATCATGCATTTTTCCATCGCACCTTTTGGCCATCTGAAACCAGAATTGGGGGTTGGGATTCTTCTGAAATTTCAGTTTTAGTAGGACTCATTTGAAGGTGTATAGCATTGGTGGGAGATTGGTGTTAAGGAGACTTTTGTGTCTGGGAGCTGAGTGAGACGGTTAAAAGCCCTTTAAATCACTCTCATTGGGTGCAGCACCTAGCACATAGTGCTTCCTACATGTTGGTTGCCTGACCAACAATCATAGTTGTGAGAGGTAGATGTTACGGTCATTTGATAGATAAAATAAAGGCTCAGAAAGATGAAGGACCTTGGCCATGATCAGACAGAGCTTCTAAGGAACAAAGGGCTAGAAGTGGGAGGGTTAGACTTGACAAGGCTTAACAGTGGCTTTAAGCTGCAGAGTCCCTCCTGACTCAAACATCTTCAGTGTGCCTCTTCTCATCACTCAGCTGTTGAGAAAGGGCCCCTGGCTGACCAAGGCTCAGATTCTTCACACTTCATAGTACAAGGATCAGTCAATCATGTCACATAGCAGAATTTCACAAGGGTAAGCAGATCACACACCTAGGGGAGAGGAAAGAGCTCTCTCTTTGCAATGGGGGGGGGGGGGGGCCTGAGAGAAGAGAAGAGCAAAAAATAGCCAGAGCTTTCTTGGAGGACCTCCTTCTAACTCAGGATTACAGGTTGACAGGAAAAGGCCTTGGATACTGGGCTATGGAGAATGTAACCTCTTGGCAATTCCTTTGGTCCTGTCTGCGATCTATACTGAGGAGGGCCAGGCTGCCCCCCCAAAACAGCACCTCCTTCCCTTTTAATCACATGAGGTGGTTTTAATCACATGGTTTTCACAAAGGACCTAGTATCATTCAAGCCTTCTAAGGTTTCTGCTCTAAATCTGTGGTCTTAATTTCCATTTCAGGTACTGACTAAATTCTCCAAGGCCTCCAAGGAGTTAGGTGACTCATTTGGTCAAGAGTGATTGCCAACACAATCCAGTTCCTAAATTCCAGAATTTCTAGGCACTGAACTGGTGTCATTGGAAAGGGCCAACAGAAGCTAGCATGTTGGATGGGTGAAACAAGAAAGAAAAACAAAACAGGAGGGAAAAGGGAGAGAAGGGGAAAGAAGAAGCAATTCAGCATATAACACCTCCTATGTGCCAGACCCTGTGCTAAGTGCTTTCCAAATATTATTTCTTTGGATCCTTAGAGCAACCCTGTGAAGGGCTATTATCATCTATTTTACAGTTGAGGAAACTGATAAACAGAGGTCAAGTGACTTGCCCAGGGTCACACAGGTGACCATAGGTGAGTCTAAATTTGAACTCCAGTTTTTCTGATTCCAGACCCAGCACTCTAGCCACTGAGTCACTGGCAGCTACCATGGGTGGTCTAGCCATTCCCTAGCATAATCTGGTATGGTGATGGGGAAGGAAAGAAGTGCTTGGGGGAACAACCTTAGGCTAAAAAAATGGGAGCAACTCAAAGAGACAGGAATGAATTCCCAGCACGAGATCTGGCTAAAGCTCCAGGCTGACACCTTCCTCTCCTTCCACATGGCTCCAGACCAGGAGAAAAGCTGTTCAGCTGTGCTTCGAGAACCCTCAGACTGAGGAGGGTGGGCCAGAGACCCCAGTCACAGAACTGTCCTCTCCTCCCTGCCCTTCAAAGTAAAAAAGCCCCAAGGAGTGTTATAGGAATGTAAATTTTTAAGATCTTCCCTGCCCCTAAGTTAAGTGCACCTGGAGCCTGTGGTAGGAGGCTTGTTTTTCAGGAACGCCCACACCTTGGTGCTCTGTGATTGGGCAGTGGGTCAAGAGGGTTGTGACATTCTCTGAGCCAGGAGGCTATATAAGCCCTGATGTGAGACTTTGTTTTGGGGCTCACTTTGAGCAGTGTGTGATTTGACCAGATTGACCAGGTAAGACTCTGGGCAGCCATTGAGAGCCCCCCCCCCTTTGAAAAACCCAGATGTTGATGCTTCCCTCTCTGGTAACTGTGATTTGGTATGGATGTAATGGTTGGGACAGTTGGGAGCCTGTCTGCTTGAAATGTTTCTGTCTGTATACTCTGAAGTTCGGGGTGCTGACCTTTTTCCCCTGAACTAGGTAAACGATATATGTTTGACTGATTAAAGCAAGATCGTTGACCCATTTTGAGTTGCTTTCCTTTAGCAAAGCAGATCTAGGAACCTGTGTGGGCAGCCACCCTGGGGACGCTGGGGTGCTTGCTTCTACAAGGAGTCAGCCCTCTGTGCTGGTTGAGGGCATTTCTTCCTCCATCTATTTGCCCTTGGTCCCCACACCAAGTTAGTTTGAGGAAAGCCAAGTTCCAGGCACCAGGCAGTCTAAGAGGTAAGAAAAATGGTGAGGGGGAGAACCCAGACAAGAAGATACACAGTTCCTGCTCTTATTGTCCTCTGTTTAATTCAAAAAGCTCACAAAGTAGACAAGACAGTAGAAAAAAGGTCAAACAAGAAACGGCAAAAGGTCAGTCCTTCAATCACAATACACCCAGTTCTGTGTGAGAACCCCCCCTTACCCTTCCAGGGACCCAACCAAAGAGAGCCCAAGTCCCCTAGCAGCCAAGAAGAGGAGTGGAGTGAGAACACATAGACAGAGGCAATGGCCAGTGTTGAGCTGACAGCATCTCCAGGCTGTCTGAGTCACACCGAAGGCGCAATAGGGTCGCGGACTTCAGGAGTTTGGGCCGTCTTTGGAGGCGGGGGCACTGGCTCATTCTGCCCCTCCAGACTGTTCCGGATCCCATAGGAGAAGTAGATGGCAAACCCTGGGCAGGGGGAGAAAAAGGTGGCTGTGGGGTAGGAGAACCCAACGGGCCTAAGAGAAACATGAATGCTGGCAAATCAGGTCCCTCCCTCCATGGACAGATACTCACCAAGCATCATCCAGACCCCAAATCGGGCCCAGGTGCCAGCCTTCATCTGCATCATGAGATAAACATTCACAAACATGCTCAGCAGGGGGAGAAGAGGCAGTGCGGGCACCTAAGAGAGAGCAGAGGCCAAGTGCTAGCATGAATACTGAGGGCACCAGGGAGAAGAGTACAGATACAAGATGGTGCAGCATCGGCATAGTATGGCTCCTCCCTCGTGGGATCCCTCAGAAGGCTCCTACCTTGAAATGGAGATGAGTCGGGTTCTGAGGCTGCCTCCAAATGATAACAGTGCTCACAATGACTAGCACCAGGAGCAGGGCACTCACAGTGAGCCACGTGGGGTTCCCAGCCCCCAGCTGCTCTGACCAGTGGGCCAGCACCAAGCACAAGCTGGTCATCACCACAGCTATGGGGGGGGGGAGGGAGAGAGAAGAAGAAATAAGACTGAAGCAGACTCCCCAGACAGGCCACCCTCCTCCGCCCTGGTCCCGCTCTATCACTCACCAAGAATTGAGACAGCCACATAGACAATATGGCCAGAGAGCTGGGTGGGTGTAGAGTGGGGTGGGCAGAGCAGGCTCTGCAGGGTCAGCACCTCACTCTCAGGCTGTGGCTCCTCCTTCTCCTCCTGTGGCCACTCTAGTTCCACGGTCTGACCCACCTTTGGCTGGATTAATTCATCAGGCTGGTACCTGGAAGGCAGGAGGAAGCTTGGTGACTACACCAGCTCCTCTCTGCTCTGCTCTCCTCCCCCTCTCCCCAACATTTGAGGTTTCCTCTGTCACACACACACTGGGCTTCCTCTTAGTGGGGCAGGATGAGAGAACAAGAACCCCAAATGGGGGTGGGGCCCACCTGAGGATGAGAACACAGACGGCCACCAGGGAGTAGGCAAGCAGTGTCCCGATTGACATGAGGTCCACAAGATCACTGAGCTCAAAGAGAAGCGCCATCAGGGCTAGGAGTGGGGAAAAGTAGGAAGCATTGGCACACACCCGGCCTGGGGGTAGAAGGTGTCAGCATCTAGAGGGCTTGGGAAGCAGTCTCAGAAAGGGGAGGGAAGGCTGGGAGAGGTGGGGATGGGAGGGAAGTGGAGGAAGGGAAAAGGGATTTGCACCTGCAGTGATGCCCGAGACAATGGTAGCCACAAGGGGGGTATGTGTCCGGGAATGGACTCGAGCAAAGGCCCCAAACAGAAGGCCATCCTCCGCCATGGCATAGATCACTCGAGGCATGGGGAACATGGAGCCCAGGAGGCTGGGGGAATAGGAGGGAATCATAAGGACCCAGCATGCGCAAAGACCTGGACTGTCCCTTCCCAAGCCTCTCTTGGGGAGGGGTCTCTCCCTCTCTCCTGTAGCTCAGCAAGAGCTATGTGTGGCTACATGTTATTGCCAAGGCTCAGACTGATACAAAGCACACATTTAGCACTAACCTGGTGGAGAGGGCACAAAGGGAGCCAATAGCCACAAGGTATCGGGCAGGGGCCCATCCCACATAATGTAAGGCCTCTGGCAAGGGGCTCTCAGGTTGCAACAGGTAGTACGGCATCATAAGAGTGAGCGCAGCAGAGACACCAAAATACGCCACGAAGCACACCAAGAGAGAGACCACGATGCCCACAGGGATGGAGCGCTGGGGGTCCCGGGCCTCCTCCCCTGGCAGATCAGAACTTCCAGAGTCAGGGAGAAGTCGCCTTTCCCCTAGCCCTGCTAGAAGCTTAACCAAACTGTTAAGTCCCTTCCACCTCCTCCCACTCCATGTAACATCAGTACAAGCCCTTCCCAGGCCCCAGATGGTAGAGAATGGCATGTTACCAGTGGTGGCAATGCAGTCGAAACCAACAAATGCATAGAAACAGGTGGCTGCCCCACGGAGGATACCATCTAGACCAAATGGCACAAAGCCCCCAGAGCCCAAACTTCCAATGCTGAAATGGAAAAAGAGTGAAGAGGTCAATGAGCCAGGGCAAAGAAAGAGATTCTCTCCAATATTCTGCCACATCAGTCTGGTGGGTGATGGATGATTCGGATCCCAAAGCTCCAACCAAAATCTCAGTCATATCTATTCCCCATTTTCAGAGTTAAGCTTGTGCCAAATGGTGATGGAGAAAAGCCCAGTAGCAGCAGTAGCAGTAGTAGGGGCAGTAGGGGCAGACTCAGCCGGATCAGTACTAGAACAATGGCTAACATTTATGTGATTAAAAAGCAAAGAGGTTCATATGCATTATCTCACCGGAGCCTCACCACACTGGGCCACTCAGAAGGGTTAAGGAACAAGTTCTGTATCACTGGCAGGGGATCTACTGAAGCCTGCGGGGCCTCTCCAAGGACAGGATGCTTCCCACTAGAATGTGCTGTGCCCCCTAAGGTGCCCACCTTAGCCTAGGTCTTTTACCTGTGATTGGCATTAGGTACAGAGCCTGCTTCTCCATAGTCTTTCTGTGTGAGCTGCCAGTTGTGGGTGTCGCCCTTGATGAAACCAGCAATAATGATAAAGGCCAGAACCAGCAGGTTCACACCTGTGAACACCTTGGTCACCAGTGCTGACTCACTGGCCCCCAGTGCCAGCAGCGCTGTGAGAGGGTGAGGAAGAAGGATAGTGAGGCCCCTGACCCTGTCAGTCCCTTACTTTCTGCAGATCCCTTATCCACCCACCCCTCTATTTCACGTGCCCTCTTCCTCACCAGTCAGCAGTAACACAAGGCCAAGAGCAAAGAAGTCTGGGTACTCCGCCAAGATCCGAGGCACATGCAGAGAGACACTACCCCGGAGGGCCAATGAAATGTGGTTCCCAATCAGATTGTCAAAGGCAGAGCTCCAGGCTCGAGCCACGCTGGCAGTACCTGAGGGGCAAATGGTACAAAGCAGGACATTGGTATGAGCCCCTTAACACTTTGTCCCCTAGCTCCCAAGAGGGGCTATGTCTCATTCCAAGCATCTACTGCCGGCTCCAGTCTGGGTAATGAGCGCCAGGAATGGGGATGAAGGCCACACAGCCTTCCAAATCCCCTCTAGCCTCTGGACCTTGGCTCCATAAAGCCCATGCATGTCCTGGGGCCCCTGCCCCCTAATCCCCTCCCTACCCTCATCTCCAGAATCTCTACCAACTCACCAATGACATAGGAAAGGATGAGGTTCCAGCCAGTGGTGAAGGCCCAAAGCTCCCCCACAGTGACATAACTGTAAAGATAAGCTGAGCCAGTCCTGGGGACTCGGGCCCCAAACTCAGCATAGCAGAGCCCAGCCAGCACTGAGGCCAGGGCCGCCACAAGAAAGCAGATGACAATGGCTGGGCCAGCTTTGTCCTTAGCTACTTCTCCAGCCAACACATAGACACCGGCACCCAATGTGCTGCCGACACCTAGGGCCACCAGATCCAGGGTACTCAGGCATCGGGCAAAGCGACTCTCCCCCAGGCCTGGCTCCAGGGTCCTTCTCCGAACAAGCTTCTGCCCAAAGCGCCTCAGAGCCTGGCAAAGCATCTTACCCTTCAGGTCACTAGGGTCTGCTGAAAAGAGAAGAGAGAGGGAGGGATATTTGAAAGCCTAAAAATGAGAGGACTTCACTTGCCCTTCACAAAGGAACGCCCACCTGAGCAGAAGAGAGTCCCAGCCCCCTCCAGGAAAGCAATGAGTCTGTGCCCTGGAGCTGGCTGTGGAAGCCGCCATCAGAACGGGCTTAATACTCCCTGCCCCAGGCTCCATCCACACCAACAGCTCAAAGATCTGGAAATCTCCTCCAGCCTTCCCCTCCCCTCTGTCCCCTGCCCAGCCCTCCCCTCTCCACCCAGTCAAACACACTTGACTATTCTTGGGCTGGAGACTTGGGGAAAGGGCTCTTTTTCTCTCGAACTTGGGGGAAGGGGAGTCTTCATGCGACCAGATAGAGTCAGTGGTGCCTTAGGACTTCTGCGCTCAGTGTTCCAAGTCTCCAGAGGCCTCCCCTCAATTCTCACCTTCAGCTTCGGAGACTGGATCAGTAGAGGCCAACACCCTAGCCTCCCAGGGGCTTTCCGTCCACCTGAAGGGCAAGAAGATAAGCTCCCAGCCCCTCCCCACACCCACTAGGGTTCAATGGGCGTGGCCCCAAACTGAGTGGAAGGGGAAGGGAAGGTGGCATAGCCAAGAAGTAGACGAAAACAGCCTCTCCTCCTCATCTCCGGACAGGCTGGAGTTACCAGACCTCGAGGTGGGGATATGGTCCATGCCTAGCCCCCACCCCCCCCCACCCCCAGCCACCAGCCTCTGCATCAGCCTACATTGGGAGAGCAGGGAAGGGGGGAAGTAGTAAGTGGGGCTCGGACACTAAGCCTCAAAACCGAGGGGGAAGCCAGAGCTGCCCAAGGCAGGGGCGAGCAAAGGGAGTAGGGGCTCTAGCCAGCCAGCAACAGGTCCTGGCCCGTGTGATGCCACAGCGCGGCATGTTGGGGCTGCCAGGGAAGCCTGGGCAGGAAGGGCAGGACATCCCACCCCATCCCACCCCATCCCACCCGGGCAGCCCCTGCCAGCACACTTCCCAAAGAGCCTCGCGGGGGAACGCGCTCTCGCTGGGAGGGGAAGAAGCTGGCTTACTCACTCGATCGCCGGGGAGGCTTGGGTTGGGTTGAGTTGACTTGGCTTGGCTTGAGGTGCCCTCTGCTCCGGTCGCCAACTCCTCCGATGCAACTGCCTCCTGGCTGCTGCGGCTTACTGCTTCGGACCAGCTGCTGGGGGTCAGAGCGCGCCAAGTACCCCTTTATATAGGGCCGGGGGGCGGGGCCGGTCGCGTCATGGGATTCTCCCCCCCCTCCCCAGCCCGGCCCAGCCCCAGCCCCCAGGCTGGCCAAACCTGCTGCGTTCCAGTGGAGGAGACCGGAGGGGGCCGGGGCTGGGGCCGGAGCCGGAGGCTGCCCACTCTTCAAGGCCAGCAGGCTGGCTGGGCAGGCGGGGGCCGGGCTGGGCCGGGCTTGGGGGGCGGGCGGGGGGCGCGCTGGCGGCGGCATACAATCTTCCGCCGTTTCGTCACTGTCTGGTTCGCGGAGCTGGGGAGGCTCCCGATGGTTCTGGGACTCGGTGGGCTGCCCCTGCGCCCCATAGGGCAGCCCAGGCCTGGCCAGTACCGGCCAGTCCCTCCCCTGGACAGAAACGCAGCTTCAAGTGAAAGAGACAAGCCCCCCCACAACACCGCGCCCCCCCCCCCCCCCCCCGCCACAACGTGGCTACATCACATCTCCTAGGTCCTTGGCCCTCAGCGCTTTCCAGTTCACAGGCCACAAAGGTGCAGTGTCAGGGACACGCAAAACTTGGACTTACCCTTCCCGAGTTCGAATCCCACCACCGCCAGCTGGTCACATTATCTGTATGTGCCTTTTGGCAAGTCACCCATCTTTTTCTAGGCCTTAGTTAAATGAGGGGCGATGTCTTCGGGTCCTGACCTCTCCCCTCCCCTGTCACTGGCCTTTAGCCCCCAGCTCCCTCCCCAACAAGCCTTCTCTAGGGCACCCACGGACCAGGGAGTAGCTTGGCCTCCTCCATGGGAGAAGGGTCTAAATAGGGACTAGTGACCGAAGGAGACTTTCAGGGACTCCTTGGAGGTGACTTTCTCCCATAGAAAAATCTCCAGTCTCCCTGCCCCCCACCCCCCAAATTACTTCGTCCAGTCCCTCAGCCTCTTCAAAGCAGCGATAGTAATGAGAGGACAAAGGGCAGCATTCCCCAACCAGCGGCAGCCCTCTCAAGACGGGGAAGAACACAGGATTTGGAGGCAGAAGAAAGATCTGACTTCAAAGACCCCCTCCATCCTAGTGTGGCTTGGGACAAATCGCTTGGGTTGGGTGGACGGGGCTCAGTTTCTGCTTGGGCTCCATGGTCCTTCCTTCCCTGCCTTCCAATTCCCAATCTAGGGGCTGGTGTCCCCACCCAGTGGGTTGGGGAGTACCGGTAGGCTTCTCTCCATTTACAGGAGAGGAAACTGAGTCCGCGGGTTACAGGGACCTAACAGGGCTCACACTCAGCTTAGCTAGTCGGTGTCTCCAGCCAGTCTTCGTCACCCAGGCTCTTACGGCAAGCAGTGAGTACTGCTTGTTGGTTTTGACTTGGTATATCTCACTCTGGGCACAAATGGTATTTATTCCCCAGAAGAATGGAAACCCCTTGAGGCCATGAACTGTTTCATTTTGTACCCTCAGATCTTTCACCAACACACACACACACACACACACACACACACGGAGCCTTCCGTATTGTTTTATTACAGATCTGGGATGCCACTGGTATGGGGGAATCCAGGTGAGAAACTCCCCCAAAACAGATGTGCTGGGTTGGAATTCATAGTTTTAGAAAGCAGACAGCGAGCGAGGAGAAGTGCGACGCCTCTGCTCCCCCTCCGAGAAGGGTGGAGACAACGCCTCTCTGACCCCGAGGGTTGGCCTCACTGTGCCATATTTTCTCTTACTTTGCAGACAGTGGTCAACCATATGCTCGACTTGACTTTGAGGCCAGCTTGGAACCCAGGTTACTGAATTCCGAGTCTAGGGTTCTCCCCCACAGGCCATGCATCCCCTCAGCTCGCCTTACCCAAGGTTCTTATTACTAGAACTTCTTTTTGACTGCCCAGATCCCCCTAAATAGCCATCTCGAATGGTTCTTTCCATTGCTCAAGTCTTCGCCCTAGTCTATTGGATCCTATCTGGAATAGCCTCGTACCTGGTTAGTCCTGTCCCACCCATTCTACCCAAAGCCATCAGAATGTTCTCTCAGGGACAGATTCCCTTTGAATTTCTTGTCTCAGTATTGTAGGCTCCCGGCCAACTGCCCTTCCCCCTCCCTCTGATCGTCCCACCCCCCCACCCCCCACCCCGCAAGACTTCCTCCACAGCACACGGGAAGCATACTGAATCCTGACTGTTGGGCTCCTTCCTCAGCTTGGGACTCCTCCCTGGCCATACTCTCCACCTGTCCTGCCCCATTTTCTCCTCCAAAACCTCACGTCATTCCATTTCAATTCAACAAACATGTATTAATTATCTGCTCTACGCAAGGCTCTTGGCTAGGCACCAGTGCCGGACAGAGGAGCTAGGACCCAGTCTCAGCCCTGTGCTTAATAAAAGGGAGTACATAAATAAGCGAGACCCGAAGCGGAAAGAGATCAAGTCAGTTTCAAAGGCAGCTGGAGTACCTATTGTGTGCAGAGCCCACCGCGAGGCCTGCCAGAAGCTGAAATGTGTCCGGAAGGTGAGAGCGCTTAGTGCCTGGCTGGGAGATAAGACACGCACAGTTAAGAATGATATTCAGTTATCCAGGAGAAATACATTAACGAACAATCAGTTGAGATCAAAGAGCTATTCGAGGTCTAGGGAAGAAGGCTGTTCCGGGATAGCTCCCCATAGGAAGTAACACTTGAGTAAGGCTTTACAGAACGTGGAGGGATAGAGCAGGTCAAGAAGGGAGAGAGGAGACACTCCAGACATAGGGCACAGCATGAAGAAAAGACTTGGGAGGAAGGAAAAATATCACCAGAAGGCACGTTTTCTCATGGTTTTTAGAGGCGCTGGGGGCGAAGTGGATAGAGCTCTGTTTGGAGTTAGGAAAACCTAAAACACGATGTGACTACATGTAGCTATGTCACCCTAAGTCCCTCAACCTCTGCCTCATTTTCCTCAACTGTAAAATGGAGGTAAGGACAGCACCTACCTTGAGATACCATTTGGCACATAGTAGGTACTATATGAATGCTAGGAGGGATTATGGCGTGCATCAGCAGTCGGGAAGATCAGCTAACTCCTCCTTTTCTCCTTCTACCTGAGGAAGAAAGCCCCAAGCAGCCCAGTTTGGGCCCCTCCCTGGGGTTTCTTCTTTCTCCCTCAGTCCTTTCTAGGGAACCAGCCTCACTCTCTCGTGTTCCCTTTGCAATCAGCAATACCCTCAGGGAGAATGGGTTTTGGTCCCAGAGAATTGGAGAGGCTGGTGAAAAAGTCTGTCAGCTGGAGAGAGGTCCTTTAGGCAGTCGGAGCAGCGGGACTGGAGCCCGAGAGAAGGGCAGGGCTTGAGGTGAGGATTTGGGAATAATTTGCATCACTATAGAAATGACTGAGATTATCCAAGGGAAGAATGCGGAGAAAGGAAGAGCTTGGACAAAGGCTTGGGAAATATCCATCTTAATGGGTCAGGAAGAGGATGTGAAAGAGATGGAGAAGGTGCTTTGAGAGAAGAATCCAAACTGAGAGTTCTCTTGGAAGCCAAGGGATTCAATAAGCAATGGGCGGGGGCGATCTAGACCAGTCAAAACAGCGGGAGACATTAGCGAGGCTGAGAACTGCAGACCATGCAAGGCTCCATACACACATTCTTCTGGGAGTCGTTTTAGTAGAGTAATGGGGGGGGGGGGGGGGGGGGTAAAAATTTATGTTTAGTTGACACCTTTTTTTTTTTTTTTTTTTGTCAGTCAAGGGAGAGAGAGGTGAGTAGGTAGCTGGATGGGGCAGAAGGACAAAAGGAGGCCTTTTTTTTTCTTTTTTTAAGACTGGGGAGACCTGTGTGTGTCTGTAGACAGATAGGAAGGAGCCAGTACTAAAGAAGAGATTTAAAAATACATAAAAGAGAAGGTCTAACTGTTGAAAGCAAAGTCCTGGAGGAGGCAGAAGGTAATGAAATCCAGGGCTCGAGCAGAAGGATTTGTTTTAATGAAGTATTGGGATATCACATCCTCGAAATGAGAGGCAAGGAGGAATGAATGGGGGACGGTATGATGTGAGGAAGAAACGAGAGGACAGGAGGAAGTTCCTGTCAGACTTTGCCGAATGAAGGCTAAGTCATCTTCGGTAAGTAAGGATGGAGTTGGGGCTGAAGAAAAGGGAATGAGATAGGCAGTTGATAAGTATAGAGCAGAAGGACTGTCACGGGGCAGCAAAGTTCTAGCTGAGATTAGGCACCATAAATTTGTAATGGCTGAACTAAATCGCACTTCATGACTTTTTCCTGGGACACACAGCAGCTCTAGAGCAGGAGCAGAGAAATCAGATAATGAGGATTTTCAGGTCATGAAATATTAAAGTAATAAACAGAGGGCTCAAGGCTGAGTGTAAGGGTAAACGAAGCCAGAGCATGAGTGAGAAAGCAGGAAAGGTGGGAGTTGGTCAACTAGCACCTACTAAGCACCTACTATGTGATGGGGGGAAAATGGGATCCCAAAAGGTTCAGCAGATATTCTGATCTTATCCAAGACCAGAAAACCTGCAATATCATCTGGAAAGAATTCAAGGTCTCAGGCTTAATTGGAGTGAGAGTTGTAGAAGTTTATTGTTACACTTCCATGAGAAGCGGGCAAGAGTCCTTTAGGGGACCTGCAAGTGAGAGGGGCACATGTCCCCACCCCTAAAGAGTAGGGCCGCCACTGCCAGGGCCGGCCCGACGGGAGGGGCCTCAATGCACAGACAAAGGCCAGAGCTGACCAAGAGGAGCTTAAGACCCGGGCCAGGTCGTTAAGGAGACAAAAGGCAAGGACAAAGGAGGGCGAGGGCGAGCCCTGGCCTTGATTTCTTAATCAAGAGACTAAGCTAGAACAAAAGGGGTCGAAGGGTGTTGCCTAGTTAGAATGTGGGATAGGGGAAAGGGGCTGGGGCCAGGTCGTTAAGGAGACAAAAGGCAAGGACAAAGGAGGGGGAGGGCCAGCCCTGGCCTTGATTTCTTAATCAAGAGACTAAGCAAGAACAAAAGGGGTCGAAGGGTGTTGCCTAGATAGAATGTGGGATAGGGGGAAGGGGCTGAACTCAAGGGTGGGAAAGGACAAATCACAACTTCACAGACTGGCTCCACAAGTTGGTCGACCTAGACCCCAGGTACCCCATCACTATGTACCAGGCACCGCCAAAGGGTCCCTAGATCCCTGCCTTCAGAGATCTCACAGTCAGTCTAACTGACTGTAGACAACGTGCAAACAAGTAGATACAAACGAGCTATGGACAGGACCCAAGTCTCAGAAAGAAGGTGCTACCAAGAGGGCCTCCTGGGAAAAGGTGGGACTTTAGCTGAGACATGAAGCAATCCAGAGAAGCCAGAAGGTGGAGATGAGAAGGAGAATGGATGGGTCCAGGCACAGGGGACAGACAGAGAAAACGGAAAAAAGGAAGAGATTGTGGTCAAAGTACATTCCAAAAGTTCTAGATCTTGTCAGTGTGATTCCAAGAGATAACAAGGCCGAAACCCTAGCATCCCTTGACCCTCTAACCTCCAACAATCCCTGGGCTAAGAATCTTCATTCCTAGGTAACCCCTACCATCTGATTCTTCTGTTCCTGCTACAGGATTGGAGTCCCAGATGGTGGGACATCTGGAGAACGTTAGGAAACCCAGTTGATTTCATCCTGTGAAATCTGCTGGCTTGGGGCTGAAGTGAGTAGAGAGATTGTTAGCTTGAGGAATCCTGTTACTAGGCTGTTAGAGGGCTCATTAAAATGAATAATTAAGTCCCTAGGGATGATGGCAGGGAGGACAAGTAGGGGTAGACTGTGGGCTAGTCTCTGATATAGCCAGCTGGGAGAAAGACCTGGAAGTTGGTAGATGGCAGAAATAAGAATGGGGGGGTTAGTATGAATGGGGTGCACAGACCTCAAACCAAGAGAGGTGATTAAGAAATGATAAGAGGTGAGCTCATTCTAGGCTTTCTGAAGCATTGGGTGTACATGATTTCATTTGAGGAATAGTGGTAGAGGAGTGCCCTTGAAGAGGCAACAGGAAGCAAAGGGCACGCCTACCCCTCCTGCTGGCCCTGTGAGGCAGGGAGTGGGAGCAGTGATTTCTGTTAGAGGAAGGACATTGGAGAAGTGTTGGTTGAAAAGTTCGAGGAAGAAAAGGAGTCTGACAATGAAAAGTGTTCCAGAGGGCATGGGAGGAATGGGAGGAGAGCTATTAGAGTGGCTTTGGGGTGGAGTAGAGCCGATGCTCCAGGAGGAGGTAGTGTGGGCATGCTGCCTGCAATTAAGCTTGGGAAATGGACACATCTAAAGATGAACTGGGGTGGCTAGGACTGCACTGCAGTCTTAATCTGCCCCAGAAATTACAATTTAATTTGGAACACTTGTGTTTGGAACTTGTTACTCTGGACCCAATTCTGCTCAACAAGAGAGAGACTTGTGGGAACCCTGGGCCATCTTAGAATTTGTGATAAAGAAGAGAGTAGAGCAATGGCTGAAACTCCAGATCAATGAAAAGATAGTAACAGAATCCCTAACTGCCCTCAATGAACTCGAGGTCCCAGGTCCCAGGTCCAGATGAACAGTATCATCCTCATCATCATGGCTAACATTTCTATAGTGTCTACTATGTGCTGGGCACTGGGCTACAATTATTATCTCATTGAATCCTCCCCATTTTATAGGATTCACCCAGCTAATGAGGCTCTGTGGCAGAATTTGAACTCAGGTCTTCCTGACTCCAAATCCAGGGCTCCATCCACGGCACCACATCACTACATCTAGTATTCAGAAGGAACTGGCCAATACAATTGCTGAGTCACTGACAGTGATCACTGAAAGGGCATGGAGGTGCCAAAGGAGCCTTGTCCCAATTTTCAAAAAAGGGGAGAATTATGGAGTCTATACTATAAACTATGGGCCACTGAAATGGACTTCAAGTCCTGGTAAAAGGTACTAGGTAATCACCAAGGGGCAGCACATTAATGAATCAGAGCAGAATAACCTCATTTACTATTTTTTTTAATGGAGTCATTGGACTGGTAGATCAGGAGAATGCAATAGACCCGGTAAACCTAGATTTCAGCAAAGCACCCCAGGCTCTCATACTAGTTATTATGTATCTCTGAAACCTGGACAGTGGACCTGCTAATGCCAGGAAACTGAATTGCTTCCATTTGAATCATCCTAGAAAGATTCTGAAGATTACCTGGCAAAATAAGATACCAGCCATTGAGGTCCTTTCCTGAACTAAACTGCCAAGCTTTCAAACACTAGTGCAGAGAGCGCGACTCTGATGGGCAGGCCATGTGGTTCGTAAATGAAACATATGATTGCCTAATATACTATTTTATAGAGAACTCACCCAGGGCAGGCTCACGTGGTGGTGGGAAGAAGTGATACAAAGACATTCTTTAATCTCTCTCTGAAGAACTTTGAAATTGATGATGTGACATGGGAGACACTGGCACAGGATCACCCAGCATGGCATGCCCACATCAGAGAAGGTGCTGTGTTCTATGACCAAAGCAGAAGTGCAGTAGCTCAAAAGGAATGTGACATGTGCAGATTTAGAGAATCCAGCCCAAATACTCCCAGGGCCTATTTGTGCCCTCCCTGGGCTTGTGTGGGTCTGATCAGCCACAGTCAGACTCTAACATAGTGATGTCATTTTGGCCCTCTTCGAGAATAAAGAACAACAGGTAGTAAACAAGATGAAAAGACATAGTCTAGAGAGGGTAAGCAATGAGGTACAGACGACATTCTCAGAACTGCCACACTGGCTCAGATCCATGGTCAACCAGTCCATTAACAATTGTATATTAATCACCTATTAAGTGCCAGACCTATTAAGTATTTGGCAGAAGTGCAAAGACAAGTTAGGATTCTACTGAACTGTGACACCAAGGGACAGGTTGCTAAGGGCATGATTTTCCCTGACAAGGTCAACCTGAAAAGGTAAGAATGAAACCCAACATTCTTGTTTTCCCTTCATAACTCATTATGGAGCTACCATCCATGAATTTGTCTCTTTTCTGAAGCCCTTTATCATTTTGAACTGTACCACCATTATTCATTTATCTACTGGACACCTATCATTTGGGAAAGTCTGCCTATTCTCTCAAAGTTCCTCCAAGAATGGCCTTGATGTGTGTTTAAGAAAGTAAGCATGTTAAAGAACTGAGTCAAATTTACAAGAATACAAGTCATTCCCCAATTAATAAATGGTCAAAGGATATGAACAGGCAGTTTTCAGAGGAAGAAATTAAAGCTATCTATAAACATATGGAAAAATGCTCTAAATCACTCTTGATTAAAGAGATGCAAATCAAAACAACTTCGAGCTACCACATCACACCTATCAGATTGACTAACATGACAAAACAGGAAAATGACAAATGTTGGAGAAGATATGGGTAAGTTGGAATACTAATTCATTGTTGGTGGAGCTGTGAGCTGATCCAACCATTCTGGAGAGCAATTTTGGAACTAAGCCCAAAGGGCTATAAAAATGTGCATACCCTTTGACCCAGCAAGACCCCTTCTAGGGCTGTATCCCAAAGAGATCATAAAAATGGGAAAAGGACCCATATGTATGAAAATATTTATAGCAGCTCTCTTTGTGGAGGTCAAGAACTAATGCTGAGTGAAGTGAGCAGAATCAGCCACACTCTTGGATGACTGATTTTGACAGACTTAGCCCTTCTCAGCAATGCAAGGACCTAAAACAATTTCAAAGGATTCAGGATGGAAAATGCCATCCATATCCAGAGAAAGAACTGTGGAGTCTGAATGCAGAGCAAAGCACAATATTTTCTTTTTGTTTTGTTTTTTCTTTCTCATGGTTTCTCCCATTCATTTTAATTCTTCTATACAACATGACTGATGTGAAAATATGTTTAATAAGAAAGTATATGTAGAGTCTATATCACATTGCAGGCTGTCCTGGGTGGGGAGGGAAAAATTTTAAACTTATGGAAGTGTTGAAAACTAAAAAGAAATAAACGAAAAAAAGAAAGTAAGCATGTTTGCCAGGACTGAATAGTCATTTTTTCTGTTCACTCATTTTGGTAATAATAATGCCCAGGATATTTTCCAAGAATCTGGCATCCCACCCTCCTTCAGATACCTTGTGAAGCAATCCCTCGATGTTCTCAAAACCGTCCCCTCCAACATGGATCTCTTCAGTGTAGAACTAGTATAATCCAGATTCTTTCCTCATACTTGTTTTCTTCAATGCCATTTCTACTTTCTCATGTAATAATAAATCAGAGGCTAAGTTTAGAGTTTAAATGCAATGGCTCCCTTGTCACTGATGGAATAAAGTTTATTCTAAAAATCTTGACGGATCTTAATGTTCCTCATCTGTTGATCTTCTAGTCTTATCCTTAAATATCTTCAAGATGGTCAAGCTTTACTGGGTCTCTCACTAACCTTTCTAGAAGCTTTTTGTTGTATTATAAGGTAATTCTACCTATAATTTGCTCCCCCCCCCCGTTGTCTTCCATGAGATTTTACCCAAAATTTCTATTCTTAGTTACCAGAATGTGTAGTTTCTACATTCTTTTGTAGTGGTGCTCAATTTTTAAAAATGTTCTCATTTTGAATCAAGAAAACACCAAATAAAATTAGGATTTCCATATGTAAAGTATAACAGAAAAAGGCCCATCCATCAAAACTGCACCTCTCCACTCAGTCAATCACCCAGCATTTACTAAGCCTTTCTCCTGTGCTAGGTACTATGCCAAGTGCTGGAGATGCAGAGAAAGGCAAAAACAGTCTCTTCCCTCAAGAAGACTGCATTCTGATGGAAGAGACATGCAAGCTACATGTGGAATAGATGCAAGCTTTCTGAAAAGGTGTGATAGTAATGGCAATTAAAGATTCCCCTGTATTGGCTTGGTTTTCAAATTGATTGTGTTAAAACCCAGAGCTTGTTAATCCCACCTGTGGGATGGACTTGTTGATGTGAAAAGAAAGTCCTGAACTGGGAGGAGCTGGTGACCGTAGATTTGGAGAGATAAGAGAGAGGCGGAAGATCTTTTTTTTGGAAGCAGCACCTCGTGGAGAGAGAGAGACTAAGAGAATTGCTGGTGGCCGCTTTGAATTGCCCTGGACTTTTGAGACCTGCCCCCTGAGCTGCTAAGGACTGAGGAGACATGGCTGTTTTGCTGGTACTTTGTCTGTCTGTTTTGATGTTCTTTTGCCAGATTTGTCCACTGGTGAAAGACAGTCCTGTTGTTGAAGAAGTCCTGGAACCTGGCTGTTCACTAAGAAGCCCTGAGACTGTCCTGCAGACAGAGAGTGAATACTGTCCACTGGTGAAGGACAGTGCTGTTGTTGCAGGGGTCTGGAGACTGTCCTGCAGACAGAGTGAATACTGTCCACGGGTGAAGGACAATGCTGTTGTTGCAGGGGTCTGGGAGCCTTTCTGTTGGTTCAGAAGCCCTGAAGAAGGATTTTCTTGTTGTATGTTTACAGAAATCCTGGGAGAGGGCTTTGCTAATGTGTTCAGGGGTTCTAGGACTGTTCTACAGACAGAGGATAAATTCATGAAGGGATTGGCAATGTATCTTATGGCCTTGCTAAGCCTTGTCTCCCCAGGAACTAAGATTGCTGAGAACTTGCCTCGGGGCAAGATGAAGAAAAGACCTCCATTTGGGTATTAAGTGCTGTGTTTAAACTTGATGTAACTCTGGGGTAGATTCAATTGTGATTCAGGGGTGGGGAACTTTTGACCTTATGTTTGGAAACTAATCTCGATTTGAGAAGAGGGGCTTTGTGGTGGACTTAATTAAGGTATAGCCTTATATCGTTTACCTTGTTCAGGAGAAAAGGTCAGCACCCTGAACCTCAAAGTATACAGGCATAATTATCAAGACAGAAACATCAAGTAGACAGATTTCCAAACTGTCCAACCATTACATCCATACCCAGTCAACATCTGGGTTTCCACATTCTGGGTTTTTCAAAGCCGGGGGACTCTCAACAACGGCTTCCCAGAATTCATATCAAATCACAGAACACTTCTCAAAGTGAGTCCCAAAACAAAGCTCCACATCAGGGCTTATATAGCCTTCTCCTGGCTCAGAGAATGTAACAAACTTTTGGACCCACTGGCCAATCAAAAAGTATCTACTGAAAAACAAGCCTCCCACCCCAGACTCCAGGTGCACTTTAGCCTAGGGTCAGGGAAGATCTTTAAACCTGCATTTCCATTACAAAAGGGAAGGCAGTAGCAGCTGAAGGGCTGGGGAATGGCTTCTGCAGAACATGGGACATGAACTGTCTTAAATGCCGTCAGGGAAACTGGGAGGGGGAGAGAGTGAGAGAGCAGAGCACTCTAGCTATATGGGACAGAAATGGAACCACAAGCAGACCAGTGTCAATGGATCAGAGAGAGCTCAGAGAGAAGAAAGGTGGAGGAAAGTTGGATATATATGAAAGAACTAAGTCATGAAATGCTTTCAATGCCAAAAAGAGCAATCCACTGGAGCTCACTGAGCTGGGGGAGAAGGGGAGGAGGGGTGCTGACATGGACATGCTCAAAGCTGTGCTTCTGGAAAAAAATAATCACCTTGACACTGCGTGTAGGAAGGAAAGGAGATAAACATTTATATAGGACCTATTATGTATCAAGCACTGCGCTAATTGTTTTATAAAGATGCTGGGAGCATCTTCGAAAGGTGTAAAATGATCGTCATTTTTCAGATGAGGAAACTGAGGTAGACAGAGGTTAAAGGACCTTCCCAGGGCCATTGCTAGTGCCAGAGTCTGGATTTTGAACTCAGATCTTCCTGACTGCAGACCCAATGCTCTACCTACCGCAGCACCCCAGCTCCCTCATAGGAACACTGATTTTTCTTTCAGTAACTCTATCACTACTGCCCCCACCTCCTCCAAATTAAAAACAAAGAAAAACCAAACCATTGTAACAAATATAAACAGTCAAGCAAAACAAATCCATCTATTGGCCAAGTCCCAAAATGTACTATATGACTCATTCTGCAGCTTGAGTCCATCACCTGTCATCAGGAGGTGGGTAGGATGCTTTCTGCTTTTCTGGAATTGCAGTTGGTCATGGCATTGCCTAGAGTTCTTAAGTCTTTCAAAGTTGTTTGTCTTGACAATGGTCTTCTTATTGTATATGAATTGTTCTCCTGGTTCTGCTCACTTCATTCTGTATCAGTTCTCTGAAACCTTCTGCCATTTCTAATGACCCAATACTATCATTACATTCATGCACCATACTTTGTTCTGACATTTCACGACTGATGGGCACCTTTTGCCACAACAAAAAGAGCTTTTCTTCTTTTATTGATCTTTTTTAGGGCAGAAACCTATTCCCAGGTCAAAGGGTAGGCAGAGTTTGGTCTGCTGTCTAGAATATTTAAATCAATCCACAGCTTCACAAATAGTGTGCATTGCTGCACCCATTCTTCCAAAACCCCTCCAACACTAGTCATGACGCTTGACTTCCATGGGGCACATTTCCTTAGAAAACAGTTCCCATCAGTGTTGATGTATGTTTTTACATTTATTTTCCCTTCATTTTTATTTATTTATTTTTATTGGTCTGCCCCAACGGCTTCTCATTTTTATCCTTTCTTCTTTGGTCTTGATATGGATCTTCACTTTAACAGGCCGATGTTCTGACTGTACAAAGACAGTTGATTCAGAAATGACTCCCATGTCAGTAACCAAGCCTTTCCTTTAGAATAGCACTGATTTTATTTCTTGTGACATTATTTGGGTTTCCTCAAACTTAGTGTGTCTGAAGGAAGCATTCATGATATAGCAGCATTGAACTTCAGTATCTTCTACAAACTTTTGGCTTCCCTCCTTTTTAACTTGTGAACCATGCTAGTAAGCAGCAGCCTGGCACTCAATGCAGATCACTGACTGAAGGAAGCATTTACCCAAATCGAGTATTACAGGATTCTTAGATTTAGTGAACATGTGCTGATTCATCTTTGCCATTCCCTTTCTAAGCTTATTTCCTCTCCAAGCCCTGTTCTTCCCCTTCTCTGGTCTTCCAAACCCTGCCCCACCAGTCTCCCCCATGGGTTTCAGCTCCCTTTGGCATGTGGCCTTCTCCCCTGTAAGCTCCTTGAGGGCAAGGACTGTCTTTCTTTTGCTGATAAATGTGTCTGCAACACTGAGCACAGTGCTTAGGCACATAGTAAACACTTATTAAATGCTTGTCTCCTTCTTTCCTTCATACCGGTAGACTTGGATCATGTCTGTCTTCAGCCTTTGTTTTTTCCAGACTCAAGAGGTCTCATCCTCTTGGTCTTCCCTAATCCAGACTGTTTTAGTGACCCTTATTGGGAACTTTTCTAGCTAAGGGATAATAACCAGAACCATGTGAAGAAGGCCGGCTGCTGGCATGGCGTCAGATGCCCCGGCTCTACCACCTTCCCTGTGGGATTTCAGGACAGCTTCTTCCCCTCTCTGATCTATAGACCAAGGGAGGTGAACTATGAACTAATGGGGCCCCAACGATGACGGCGATGACGGCGATCTTTTTGTGTTGTTTCTAATCCCCTTCCTCAGGCCAAGCAGCATCTTATTAGCCAGCCCAGTACATGAAGCTACAGTTTTGGGAAGCAGTGACTGCCAACTCTCTTTCCGGGGACTCAATCCCGTGGTAACTCAATTTGCTTTGTAATAGCCTTTGATGTACTAATTTAATCAAAAGTGTTTGAAAATAGATTATATCCACGGCTCCCTCTGTACCCACATGCAGATTTATTTTGCCCCTTCAATGAGTTCTCAATAAATTAGTCAGGCATGAGTTCCCCTTATGGCAGAAAACATGTTGCTTTTCTCTCATTTTTTTTGGGGGGGGGGAGCGGGGAGTGGTTTTCAGTATCCAATGACCAGTGTGTTTGAAACAAATGGAAAGGAAGTGGTTGGATCTTGCTTGGTGGTACTTCCTTGTTTGAAGACTGACCTGAACTCAATGAAATTGAATCGTCCAGCTCTTTTGGAAGGAGGGAGAGCCAGTAAGCATGATCTTCCTTTGCTCATTCTTTATCCTGTCTTTACCATAGAATTTACACTATACAACCCCCTCTATTTTTTTTAAGGTTTGATGGATGCCTTTTGTTCTTTATACTTCTTTTCCCCAAAAAATACTTTTCCTAGAGGCACGGCCAGCAGAGGCCGGCCCGAAAGAGGCCTGATCAACTCTGAGGGCAAGTCTTCCCACCAACCACAAGGGCCATTACCAGGCCTATCACCAAAGGGCTGGGACTGGAAAGAGCAAGGTAAGAACCAAATGCAGGTGCCCCTGTCCTGGATAGCAAACCCTCCTGGGGCTACCACTTCATAGCCCAGAAATTTTTTTTAAAAAGCCCCTTTCGGGACCTCCAAAGACCAGGATGACAGAGTGAACCTCACTTCCTCCAAACCCCCCCTCTGACTCTGAAAACATAGTAACTCTTGCCCCAGGGCAAAACCCTCTACAGTAAAGGCTTGGGATCCTAGAGGAAGGGCGTGGCTAGGACCCTGCCTCAAAATAGGTAGAAAGCAGACTACAAAGACAAAGACTCTGGAGTCCTACTATCCTCAGAGGGAGGAACCAACCTCAGAGGGAGACAATGTGGACTCCACACCCAAAGCTGAAACTTCAACAGGGAATGGGTCCCAAGCACAGAAGGCTCTCCTAGATGAGATCAAAAGGAACTTTGAAAACAAAATGAGAGAGATAGAGGACAAAATTAATAACTCTCTCAAAAGCAAAATAGCAGAATTAGAAAAACATTATAATAAGGAAAACAACTCTCTAAAAAGAAAAGTATATGATATGGAAAAGGAACTCCAAAAATTAGCCAAGGAAAATGATTTGCTAAAAACTAGAATTAACCAAATGGAAACAAATAACTATGAGGAACCAAGAATTAGTCAAGCAAAACAACAAGAATGAAAAATTAGAAAAAGAGGTAAAATACGTCAAAGAAAAAATAAATAACCTGGGAAACAGATCCAGGAGAGATAATCTGAGAATCATAGGCCTACCAGAAAATTATGATGAAAAAATGAGCCTGGACAACATTCTCCAAGAGCTCGTTAAGGAAAACTGCCCTGAGATACTAGAACCTGAGGGTAAAATAGAAATCAAGAGAATCCACCGGACACCTACTGAAAGAGATCCCAAACTGAAAAGTCCTCGAAATGTTGTGGCCAAACTCCAGAACTACCAGATAAAAGAGAAAATATTTCAAGTGGCCAGAAAGAAACAATTCAAATATCAAGGGTCCACAGTGAGGATTGCACAGGATTTGGCAGCCTCTACACTGAAAGATCGGAGGCAGTGGAATACAATTTTCCGGAAGGCAAAAGAGCTTGGGTTACAACCAAGGAACCCCAGCGAGACTGAGCATATTCTTCCAGGCAAAGAGATGGTCATTCAACGATATAACAGAGTTCCAGACCTTCTTGATAAAAAAGCCAGAACTCAATGGAAAATTCAACCTCCAATTACGAGATGCAACAGTGACTTAGAAAGGTAAACAAGTAAAACACACACACACACACACACACACACACACACCCTGCTATTTGATAAGAGCAAACTGGTTATAGACAAGTAGAGGGTATGACTATAAAATACACAAAATGACGATTTTAAAAAATCTTATTAAGGGCTACAAAGGGACTGCAATGGAAGAAAGGGAATGGGTGAAGTGGAAAAGGGTAAATTATGCCACTCATAGAGACATAAAAACTGTATAGCAGAGGAAAAAAAGGGAGGGAGTTGGGAAGCATATGAGCTTTCCCATGATTGGTTCTGGTACAAGGAGGGAATAACAACCAGTTAAGCATAGGACTCTATGGAGAAGAAATGCAAAAAGTATCATTTTAGAGGGAAAGAGGGGAGGGAGAGGAGCTTTGCATGAGATTTATTCCTGTCACTCTTGGTGCAAAGAAGAAATAACATACTGCATTAAGTATAAAAATATCCTACAGGCAGTAGGAGGGGGAAAGGGTTATGAAAGGGGGGTAGGAGTGGTTTGTAGGGAGGGAAGAAGTAAGGGGAAAGGGGAGGAAAAGGGAGGGGGGCTGATAAGGGAACACTGAGGGAGGTGATGGTCAAAAGGAAAACTATTAAGGGGGGGAAGGGAGAAGAGAGGGAAAATATGAACATTAACAGGGGCAGGAATAGAATGGAGGGAAAGAAACAGATAACAATCATAACTGTAAATGTGAATGGAATGAACTCTCCCATAAAACGGAGACAGATAGCAGAATGGATTAGAAATCATAATCCTACAATATGCTGTTTACAAGAAACACATCTGAAACACAGGGATACACACAAGGTAAAGGTAAAAGGTTGGAGTAAAATAAATCATGCCTCAGCTAAAGTAAAAAAAAGCAGGAGTAGCAATCCTCATCTCAGATAAAGCAAAAGCAAAAATTGACCTAATTAAAAGAGATAAGTAAGGAAACTATATCCTGTTAAAAGGCACCATCGAGAATGAAACAATATAATTACTTAACATATATGCACCAAGTGGTGTAGCATCCAGATTCCTAGAGGAGAAGGTAAAGGAATTAGAGGAAGAAATGGATAGCAAAACTATACTAGTGGGAGACCTTAATCTCCCCCTCTCTGAACTTGATAAATCCAACCTCAAAATAAACAAGAAAGAAATTAAGGAGGTGAACAGGATTTTAGAGAGGATAGGTATGATAGATCTCTGGAGAAAACTGAATGGGGATAAAAAGGAATATACTTTCTTCTCAGCAGTTCATGGCACATACTCAAAAATTGACCATGTTCTAGGGCATAAAAACCTCACAATTCTATGCAGTAAGGCAGAAATATTAAATGCATCCTTCTCAGATCATGATGCAATAAAAATTATATGCAATAAAGGGCCAGGGAAAGACAGACTAAAAACCAATTGGAAATTAAACAATTTAATCCTAAAGAATGAGTGGGTCAAACAAGAAATTATAGAAACAATCAGTAATTTCATTCAAGAGAATGATAATAATGAGACAACATACCAAAATTTGTGGGATACATTAAAGGCAGTTCGTAGGGGAAGTTTTATATCCCTGAGTGCATACATGATTAAATTAGAGAAAAGGGAGCTCAATGAATTGGGCATGCAATTAAAAAACCTAGAAAAAAAAAACAAATTCAAAATCCCCAATTGAATACTAAATTAGAAATATTGAAAACCAAAGGAGAGATTAATAAAATTGAAATTAAGAAAACTATTGAATTAATAAATAAAACCAAGAGCTGGTTTTATGAAAAAACCAACAAAATTGATAGACCCTTAGTCAATATGATTAAAAAAAAGAAAGAAGAAAACCAAATTATGAGTATCAAAAATTAAAAGGGTGAATCTACCTCCAATGAAGAGGAAATCAAAACAATAATTAGGAATTATTTTTCCCAATTGTATGCACATAAATTTGACAATCTTAGGGAAATGGATGAATATTTATAAACATACAAGTTGCCCAGATTAACTGAAGAGGAAGTAAATTACTTAAATAATCCCATCTCAGAAAAAGAAATTGAACAAGCCATCAGTCAACTCCCTAGGAAAAAATCTCCAGGGCCAGACGGATTCACTAGTGAATTCTATCAAACATTTAAAGAACAATTGATTCCAATACTCTACAAACTATTTGGGAAAATTAGTGAAGAAGGAATCCTACCAAATTCTTTTTATGACACAAATATGGTACTGATACCTAAATCAGGAAGAGATAAAACAGAGAAAGAAAATTATAGACCAATTTCCCTCATGAATATAGATGCAAAAATTCTAAATAAAATACTAGCAAAAAGACTACAGCAACTTATATCAAGAATAATACACTTTGATCAGGTAGGATTTATTCCAGGAATGCAAGGATGGTTTAATATTAGGAAAACCATCAGTATAATTGATCATATCAACAATAAAACTAGCAGAAACCACACGATCATCTCAATAGATGCAGAAAAGGCTTTTGACAAAATACAACATCCATTCCTATTAAAAACATTAGAAAGTATAGGAATAAATGGAGCCTTCCTTAAAATAATAGGGAACATCTATTTAAAGCCATCAGCAAGTATTATATGTAATGGGGAGAAGCTAGAAGCATTTCCCATAAGATCAGGGGTGAAATAAGGGTGTCCATTATCACCCCTCTTATTCAATCTGGTACTAGAAATGTTAGCAGTAGCAATTACAGAAGAAAAAGAAATCAAAGGAATCAAATTAGTCAAAGAAGAGACCAAGCTATCACTCTTTGCAGATGATATGATGATATACTTAGAGAATCAAGTAAAAACTACTTGAGACAATAAATAAATTTGGCAAAGCTGCAGGATATAAAATAAACCCACATAAATCCTCGGCATTCCTACATATTTCCAATGAAATTCAACAGCAAGAGATAGAAAGAGAAATGCCATTTAAAGTTACTGTAGACATTATAAAATATTTGGGAATCTACCTGCCAAAACAAACCTAGGACCTATATGACCATAACTACAAAACACTTTTCACACAAATAAAGTCAGATCTAACTAATTGGAAAAATATCAATTGCTCGTGGCTGGGTCAAGCTAATATAATAAAAATGACAATTTTACCTAAATTAAATTAGATATTTAGTGCCATACCAATTAATTTACCAAAAAACTACTTTATAGACCTAGAAAAAAATAGTAAAAAATTCATTTGGAAGAATAAACCGTCCAGAATATCAAGGGAATTAATGAAAAGAAATGCTAGGGAAGGTAGACTAGCTATTCCAGATTTCCATCTGTATTATAAAGCAGCAGTCATCAAAACTACTTGGTACTGGCTGAGGAATAGAGGAGTGGATCAATGGAATAGATTAGGCACACGAGATTCAGAAGTCAATGACTATAGTAACCTATTGTTTGATAAACCCCCAGACCCTGGTTTTTGGGATAAGAACTCACTATTTGACAAAAACTGCTGGGAAAACTGGAATATAGTATGGCAGAAACTGGGCATAGACCATTATCTAACACCATATACTAAAATCAAGTCTAAATGGAGGCATGATCTAGGTATAAAGGTTGATACTGTAAGCAGTCTTCTAAAACAAGGAATAGTTTACCTGTCAGACTTGTGGAGAGGGAAAGACTTTATGACTAAACAAGAATTAGAGAACATTATAAAATGTAAAATGGATAATTTTGACTACATGAAATTGAAAAGCTTCTGTACAAACAAAGCCAATGTAACCAAGATTAAGAGGGAGATGGGAAATTGGGAAAAAAAATTTTACAACCTATGTCTCTGACAAAGGATTCATTTCTAAAATATACAGAGAATTGAGTCAAATCTATAAGAATACAAGTCATTCCCCAATTGATAAGTGGTCAAAGGATATGAACAGGCAGTTTTCAGAGAAAGAAATTAAAGATATCTATAAGCACATGAAGAAATGCTCTAATTCACTATTGATTAGAGAAATGCAAGTCAAAACAACTCTGAGGTACCACATCTCACCAGTCAGATTGGCTAAGATGACAAAACAGGAAAATTACAAATGCTGGAGAGGATGTGGGCAAATTGGAACACTAATGCATTGCTGGTGGAGTGGTGAACTGATCTAGCCTTTCTGGAGAGCAATCTGGAATTATGCCCAAAGAGCTATAAATACTTTCATACCCTTTGATCCAGCAATACCACTCCTAGGGTTATATCCCAAAGAGATCATAGAAATGGGAGAAAGACCCATATGTACAAAAATGTTTATAGCAGCTCTTTTTGTGGTAGCAAAGAATTGGAAATTAAGGGGGTGCCCATCAATTGGGGAATGGCTGAACAAATTGTAGTATATGCATGTTATGGAATACTATTGTGCTATAAGAAACGAGGAGCAGACCATCTTCATATTTACCTAGAAAGGCTTATACAAACTGATGCTGAGTGAGAAGAGTAGAACCAGGAGAAATCTGTACACAATTACAGACTCAACGTATGTGTGATGACCAACTTTGATAGACTGGACTCTTCTCAGCAATGCAGGGTTATAAGTCAATCCCAAAAGACTCATGATGGAGAGAAATATGTGCATCTAGAGAAAGAACTAGAAAGAAATGAGTTTATATCCAGGTGGAAGCAAAATACCTGATCTTTTTTCCTTCTCTTATTTGGTTTTATGTCCTCTTTACCATTTTTCATTCCAGCTGGTACAATCCGTCTTTATAACCTGACTAATGTATAATGTGAAAGTATTTACAGATCCTATACTTGAGTATATGCCGCCATGGGGGGGAGGGGAGGGAGGGGGACAAAATGTGAAACTCAAGGATTGTGGAATTGAATCCTGTAAACTAAAAGGAAACAAACAAATTAATTAAAATTTTAAAAAATACTTTCCTAGAAGCCTCTCTCATAAGGAAAAAAATAAGCAAAATCTAAACAGTGAGGACGGAACATGTCAAAGTCTGCAACATTCATTCATTACCTCTGCTTGGTGCCTCAATGAAGGTAAAGGAAGTCCATTTCATCTGCTGTCCTGTGGAACCACTATTTTACCCTTCCTTCTGGAAACGTTTTCCTCCCTTGACATCTAGGATATCCCCCTTTTATACCTCTTGGATTGTCTCGTTGGATTGCTGTCCTTCCTCACCTCTACCCCTACATGTAGGAATCCCTTAAAGCTATCCTCAGCCCTTTGATTTCTTTTCTCCATACTTTTTCTTTTGAAGAGACACCCAGTCCCTGTGCTTCAGTGATCACCTCTATGCAGCTAACTCCCAACCCCAACCTCTCTCCAATATTCTTATTCTATATTTCCAAATGCTTGGCCATTCCAAGTGTCCCCACAGCTGTCAAGTCAAATTCAATACATCCAAAAGTGAACTTGTCCCTCCGAAACTGGCTTCCCTTCTTGACTCTCAGATTTTTGTCAATAGTGTCACCATTTTTCTCTCCACCTGGGCTTAAAACTTTGGAGGTAACTTTGATGCCAGTGCCTGGGACATACCCAGACAGTCCAATGGATCTGTGATCTTGCTGATTTGGACATTCCTGACAATGATGCAGAGTGCGACTCAGTCATGCCTGCCCATCCTGGGCATCTTTTGGCCATGTCCTTCATATATTCAATACGAGGGATCTTTGATTTCCCCTAATGTTATGAAGGTAGTGCCGTCTGTCATCCATCTCCTTTGTCAGCTGACTGTTCCATCCTCTCATCCCATCATACAATTCCTTGATAACATCTTTCACTCCGGTTCTTCCAAGTTCCTCATGGGATCCCCATTGGATATATGTTCCCTTCACTACCCTCTATGGAGCACTCCTTTATAATTCTTCAGAAATTATCATTAACACTCTCTCCCTGCAACTATCTGTGCACATGGTGGATCCTCCCACCCTCCTGTAGAATATAATGTCCTTCATGGCTGGGGCTGTCTCGATTTTGCCTGGCTAGTTCTAAAGCCTAGTACACAGTAAGTAATTAATTAGCTCTTTACCATATCTTTTATTTATTTCATTGGTATAGGGGACTCCCAGTGAGGGAACATCCTCAGTCAGTGCAAACTACCAATCATTGTGCAACTTCCAGTATCAGAGAGGTTCAGTGACTGACCCAGGGTCATGTGTGAGACAGGACTTCAAACTAGGTGTTCCTGATCCCAAGGCCATGTAAAGGACTCCATTAGAGCACGCTCCCCCTATCACTGCTTACAAAACAATACCACAATTAGTTCTGCTATTTCCCAATCAAAAATGGCACCTTTTTTGCTTCCAATTCCTTGTTATCACACACACACACACACACACACACACACGCGCGCGCGCGCGCGCGCACACACACAAGGCCTTTCTCTGTGCCTTGACCTCCTCACTACCATGCTTCATTGTGTGCCTCAAAGGGTAAAGTTAGTGACTTTTCTAATATGATTCCAATTCTTTTCCTGAATGCTTGGACCAATTATTAATGTGCCTGTCTTCCTACAACCCCTCCAGCATTTACCATTTTGGGTTTTTGTCACATTTGCCAAGCTGGTAGATGTGAGGTGAAACTTCAGAGTTCTTTTAATTTGTAGTTCTCTTATTATTCATGATTTGGAGCTTTTTTTCCTATGCTCATCAATAACTTACATTTCTTCTTTTGAGAACTGCTTTTTTTTATGAAAGCCTTTGACCATTAATGGATTGGGGCAGTCTATTTACCCCTCCCCCATACATTGATGTCTCTTTTAAAACACTTTTCACTGTTCCATTTTCTGTGCTCAAACACTTTCGATGGCTCCCCATTGCCTACAGAACAAAATCCAAATTCCCTTCTCTGATCTGACCCCAGCTTCCCTCCCTTCGACTTTGTCTCCTAATATTTCTTTACCCAAACCCTCTATTATGGTCAAACTGGTCAACTCACTTAATATGTTCAGAAACTGACTTTTCCACATCACTATTAGGCAACCTTCATAACTGGTACTCAGTCAAAGAGACAGAGTGTGGCATAGGGGTTTGGCCCTGATCTGGGGTTGGAGGACCTGGGCTTGAATCCTGGGTCTGGCCCTTCCCCAACTGGGACCTGAGTTTCCTCCTAAGTCAAAATGCCTGAAAGCTTGAAAGAAGAATTAATGATTAAGCACAGGCCCAAAACAACATGATATTTAACAGGATTTTTATTTCATGTTATAATTATTAATATGAAATACTGCAACTAGAGTGAAAAGAAATAGAATGTGAAGATCTTGGCCTAGGAGAGACTTGAGGTAGACTTGGGCGAGGAAGAGGGTTAGGGTTAGTCCCAAGTGAAATGTGCCAATGGTGGGATCCGGCAGCTTCAAAAGCAAAGAATATGAATGTCAATTTTTTTAAATCAGTCAAAGGAAGTAGAATTTAAAAGTCATTTTAAAACCAAAAATTGTCCTGGAGAGAATAGATAATGAAATATTATCTTCTTCTAGAGAGGAAGTATGTGTGTATGGGGCCGGGGGGGGGGGGGGGAGGCAGAACCTGCAACTCTCAGGCCAGAAGTAATTGTTAGATGAGGTCACTCTATCTGGTGGTTTTGCTTCCCATCTGTTTCTCTTTGTTTCAGGCAAAGGTTCACTTGGGAGTAGGAGGGAAAGAAAAGGAAGTATCCCCAGAAATCATTATGATGGAAATCCAAAGGCCACCAATAGGCAGGCGATCTCAGCAGTCACCATGTTTTCTCACAATTCTCCCCCCATCCCCTGTGGGATACTCCAGTGAAGCCCTCATCATTCCATTTAACAAAGAGTAATGAAGCATCTGCCACAAAGAAGGCCAAGACAGCCTGGCACAGTAGACTGGGCTGGGTTGGGCTTACAGTCCAGAACACCTGAGTTTAAATCCCTTTGCTCTCACTTACCAGCTAAGTGGCAAGCCACTTTACCTCTAGGTTCCTCAGGTCACCTTAGCTTCTAAGTCATATGTGGGTTGTAGAAGGTGAAAGGAATTCCCATGCCCAATATTTCCTAAGGCCCAAATGTCAGAGATTGGTAAGGAAGTAGAAATCCTGGGCATGCAAAGGGAAGAGGGTAGGACTGGAGAAATACATGTAAGTCACCAAGAACCTTACATTCTGGGCTGGGGGTAGGATACAAGCCACAAAGAAGTAAGTTTGAGGTAATATACAGGAGAGAGTGTTAACAACTCCTGAGATCAAGAAAGGCTCAAAGCAGGAAGACCTGAGCTCAGGAATTCCAGGAGAAATAAGTGAGGAGGGGGGTATTCAAGGCACAGGGAACAAATAGCCTGGCCAAAGGCTGATGTAGGAGACAAAAGCTGGTAGCTCAGTTCAGCTGGAATGGAGAATGCAGGAATGGAAGCAGCTAGGTGGGAAAGCATTTAGTAGGCATCTTCTGTGTACCAGGCACTGGGCACACTACATGATAGAAGTAATATGAAAGAAGGTTAGAAAGGCAGGTGGAAACTGGATGGCCGAATAATGGAATCTGGGAATTGGAGGGGGCCAACACCAGCCCAAAAGGAATTCCCCACTCAAACAAAGATGACCAATGACCATTCAGACCTCCAGTGATAGGGAAGGAGCTCCACTCTTGGCCAGCTCTTATTGGGGGTCAGTTCTAGCTGAAGTCAAACCTAAATCTACCTCCATGCCACTGGTTCTGCTTTCTCCAGTCAGCAAGAACAAAGTCAATTCCTCTTCTACTGTGACAAGCCTTCGAATACTTGAAGGGGGCTCTCATGTCCCCTACCCCACCCTACCCCCGTTTCCTTCAAAGAATCTTCCTGTGGTCTGAACTCAAGGCCTTCAGCAGCATGGTTGCCCCCCCCCTCCAACTTCTCGATGCCCTCCTTAAACAATGGCACCCACAACTGAACAGATCTTCCAGATGAAGTAGAAAGGGACAATCCCCTCCTTTTTTCTGCGTGTGAAGCTTCTCTTACTGCAGCCCCACATGGCAGGAGCTCTTTGTAAAGGGCTCAAACACCAGGTGGAGAAGACTTTTAGCAGGGAAGCAGTCAGCCATTGCAGGATGACTGGGCACTGTGTCTGCAGAGGATGGCTTAGGGGGAGGAGAAGCCAGGAATCTATTGTAATAGCATCCAGCATTGCAGCCAGCCTGGGTTCTGGGAGGTTATGCCGGAGGGGAGGTCACTCAGCTGGAAAGGCTTTTCTTATGGGCCAGTAGAGAGGCAGGAAAAAATTTTGAGAACCTTTTACTCTCAGAGAGGTGGTCAGCAGGTGGGAATTAGATTTGGCCACAACAACCAAGGAAAATTATCCATTAAGTCATGGAAGAAGTAGTCAGCCCAGGTTCCCAGTGTTATGGGTTTTCAACATGGAAGGGGCCTTAAGGTCATCAAGTCCAACCTTTATTTTACAGATGAGGAAACCGAGGCACAAAGAGTAGTGACTTGACCACCCACAGTGTCTAAAACAAGATTTGAATCCCTGTGTTTCTGATGCCATGTTAGGAAATGAATCCTCTCTCTTTTCTACTCTGCCACCCCAGTAAACACATGTGGGCAAGAGCTGGGCAGGGCAACAATGATCCTGTCTCGTGTTATATGCCAACCTGCATTCTGTTGTTTTGCACTATATTAATAACTTACATGTGCTTTTTTTACAATAATCCTGGTAGGTAAGTAGGTAATGCAATGTCATTGTTACCATTTTACAGATAAGGAAACTGAGGCTCAGAGAAGTGAAGGGACTTGCCCAGGGGTACACAGGCAGAACATGACCCCAAGTCCAGCATGGCTTCTGCTACTCCACATTGCTGCCAAACAGTGTGGATGTTTCTATTCTCCTTATGGACTCTTGATTGGGAATGGATTAACTGCTTGTTTTTCACAATTAAGCAAAGTCTAATTGGCCGTTTCTTTCATGACACTGTCTAATCTCTCCTAGTAGGGCCATTTTCTGCATAGGGGGCCAGCCATCATTGTCACCATACTCTACCAAGTCTTGATCAAGTCAAGTCAAGAAGCATTGAGTAAGCACCTTTGCTGTGCTGAGTGCTGACAATAAGAAAAAAGGAAAAAGACAGCCCTGCCCTCAAGGAGCTCCTAGTCTGATGGGACCAACAAACAACCAGGTACAAACAAGTTATAGACAGGGAAAATGGGAGGCAATCCCAGAGGCAAGTCACTAAACCTAAGGTGGACTGGGGAAAACTTGCAGGAAGTGGGGTTTTAGCTGGAACTGGAAGGGAGCCAGGGAAGCCAAGAGATGGGGACAAGGCAGATAGTATTCCAGGCCTAGAGGACAGCCAGGGGAAATGACCAGAGTCGGGAGCCAGAGCAGTAAGGTGAGTGTGTCTGGATTATTGGGGGGGGGGGTGCCGCAACAGAACTGTATTTTTAAAAAGTTTTTTTTATTATTAACTTAAGAAATAAAACAAGCATTTCCATGACAAGGGGGGATAGAAAAACAGAGGATTGTACCTAAAATCTCAGATCCATTATATACTTGCTATTCCTTTCAGATATTTAACAAAGTTATCATGTGACTTTCTTTTTTTTCCCTTCCCCCTCACCCCAGACTTTGACATGGCTACCATTAGACACAAATCTGTATATCTCTGTGTGTGTATACACACACATATATCTATATACACATGCATATACATACTCACACACACATATATGTATATATATATATATGTCACTTCTTTTTCTGGATTCAAATAGCATCTTCCTTCATATGATCTTTGTAGTTAATTTGGGTATTTATAATAAAATGACTTGGTTGCTCAAAGCTGTTCTTAAAACAATACTGCTGTTACTGTATACAATGTTCTCTTGGTTCTGCTCATTTCACTCTTCATTATTTCATGGAGGTCTCTCCATGCTTTTCTAAAATCATTGAGCTTGTAATTTCTTATAGCCAAGTAATATTCCATCATGAACATATACCACAATTTGTTCAGCCATTCATCAATTGCTGGGCATCCCCACAATTTCCAGTTCCTTGACACCACAAAGAGATCTGTTATAAATATTTTAGAGGGGCAGATAGGGGGTGCAGTGAATAGAGCATCAGCCCTGTAGTCAGGAGCACCTGAGTTCAAATCCGGCCTCAGACACTTAACACAAAAACTAGCCATGTGACCTTGGGCAAGTCACTTAACCCCAAGTGCCCTAAAAAAGAGGGCAATAAATTAATTAGTTAATTAATATTTTAGAACATGTAGGTTCTTTTCCATTTTCCCTAATTATCTTAGGAAACAGACCTAATAGTGGTATGGCTGGGTCAAAGGGTATAGGTAGTTTAATAACTCTTTGGGCACAATTCCAAATCTCTTTTCAAAATGCTTGGACCAGCTCACAGATCCACTAACAATGAATTAGGGTTCCAATTTTTCCATATCCCTTCCAACATTTGTCACTTTCCCCTTCTATCATTTTAGCCAATCTGACAGGTAGGTATAAGATGATATCTCAAAGTTGTTTTAATTTGCATTTCTCTAATCAATAATGATTTAGAGGATTTTTTCACATGACTATAAATTGTTTTCATTTTTTTCATTGGAAAAGTACCTGTTCATATCCTTTGACCATTTGCCAATTGGGGAATGACTCCCATTCTTATAGATTTGACAAACCTTTTTTATATATTTGAGATATGAGACCTTTGCCTGAGGAACTCTGTAAAAATTTTTTCTCTCCTTTTTTTCTGATCTTGGCTACATTTGTTTGATGTGTACAAAAACTATAATGTAATGTAATCAAAATTATCCATTTTACAACTCACAAACACTTTCTAAGTCATGTTTGTTCATAAATCAGACTTATCCATAAGTCTGATAGTTAATATGTTCCATGTTCTTCAAATTTTCTTGTAGTATCTCCTTTTATATTTATGTCATGTATCCATTTTGACCTTATCTTGGTAAACAGTAAAAGGTATGGGTTTATGCCCAATTTCTGCCAGACTGCTTTCCAGTTTTCCCAACAATTTTTACCAAATAATGAATTTTTATCCCCAAAATTTAAGTTTTTACACTTGTCAAACACTGGATTACTATATTTATTTCTTGCTATAGATTGTATGTCTGCTCTATTCCATTCTAATCTAGCTTTCTGTTTCTTAGCCAGTACCAGATAGTTTTGATAATTACTGCCTTGCAATATAGTTTAAGATCTGGTACTGCTAAACCTCCTTCCTTTACATTTTTTTCCAATTAGTTCCTTTGATATTCTTGACCTTCTGTTTTTCTAAATGAATTTTATTATTATTTTTCTAGCTCTGTAAAATATATTTTTAGCAATTTAATTGGAATGGCATTAAATATGTAGATTGATTTTGGCAAAATTGTCGTTTTTATTATATTGACCCTGCCTACCCATGAACAATTAATATTTCTCCATTTATTTAAGTCTGATTTTATTTGTGAACAAAGTTTTTTTATGGTTTTGTTCATATAGATCCTGGGATTATTTTAGTAGATGTATTATCAGGTATTTTATACTGTCTAGAGTTATTTTAAATGGGGTATATCTAGCTATCTTTCCTGCAGGAAACTGTTGGTGATATATAGGAATGCTGATGATTTACATGGATTTACTTTATATCCTGCCACTTTGCTGAAATTCTTAATTGTTTCAATTAACTTTTTAGTTGAGTCTTTAGGATTTTCCAAGTATATCATCATATCATCTGCAAAAAGAGATAGTTTTATTACCTCATTCCCTATTCTGATTTCTTTTATTTCTTTTGCTTCTCTTATTGCTATTGCTTGGGGTTTCCAATAAAATATTGAATAATATTGGTGACAGTGGGCATCCTTGTTTCACACTTGATCTTACTGGGTATGCTTCTAGCTTATCCCCATTACAAATAATGCTTGCTGATGGTTTTAGGTAAAATGCTTCTTATCAATTTAAGGAAAAGTCTATTTATACCTATACTTTCAAGTGTTTTTTTAAAAAAATTAGTCTTTCACTTTATCAAATGCTTTTTTGCATCTATTGATATTATCATATGATTTTTGTTACTTTTATTATTGAGATAATTAATTATGTTAATAATTTTCCTTATGTTAAACCATCCCTGCATTCCTGGTATGGATCCTGCTTGGTAATAATGTTTATTTTTATTAATAAAATTTGTAATATATTGTTGTAATCTTTTAGCTAATATTTTATTTAGTATTTTTTGCATCCATATTCATTAATGAAATTGGTCTATAATTTTCTTTCTCTGTTTTAACTTTTCCTGGTTTAGGTATTAGTTTGTTTCATAAAAGGAGTTTGGTAGGACCCCTTCTTTGCCTATTATTCCAAATAATTTATTTGCTATTGGAATTAGTCTTTAAATTCTTAAAATTCATTTGTAAATCCTTCTAGTCCCTGTGCTTTATTCTTAGGAAGCTCATCTATGGCCTTTTAATTTCTTTTTCTAAAATAGGACTATTTTAGATATTCTATTTCATCTTCTGCTGATCTAGGCTTTTTGTTGCAAATATTCTTCAATTTTACATAAGTTGTTAAGTTTGTTGGCACATAATTGGGCAAAATAACTCCTTACAATTGCTTTGATTTCATCTTCTTTAGTGGTATATTCACCCTCTTCATTTTTGATACTAGCAATTTGGTTTTCTTCTCTCTTTTTAAAAAATCATATTAGTCAATGGTTTATCTATTTTATTGATTTTTCATAATACCAACTCCTAGTTTTATTTATTAATTCAATGGTTTTCTTACACTCAATTTTATTAATTTCATCTTTAATTTTTAGGATTTCCAATTTAGTATTTAATTGGGAATTTTTTATTTTTTCTTTTCCTAGTTTTTTTAAGTTGCATACACAGTTCATCGGTCTGCTCTTTCTTTTTTATTGCCATAAGCACTTAGAGATATAAATTTTCCTCTGATTACTGCTTTTGCTGTATCCCATAGGGTTTTTTTTATCCCATAGGTTCTGATCTGTTGTTTCATTATCATGATTTTCTTTAATGAAATTACTGAATATTTCTATTATTTGTTCTTTAACCCATACATTCTTTAAGATTAGATTGCTTATGGTATTAAAGCAAAGTAGAAATGATTTGTAAATGGGGAAAGGATGACAGGAATGAAGTGTGAAAAGTCAAGATATGATAATTAGAAATCAGAGAAATGTAGAAATTTAGACGTTGAGTCTTAAAGTACTGGGAAAAGTAGCTAGGTAAAGCTAAAGTCTTTGAGAAGGAAGGTGGGAAGTACCAAGAGATAGCTAGGATAGCAGATAAAAAGTCTTCAATGCTGTTCTGAGAAGTTTCCGATTTGATAAAAGAGAGAGCCTTGAAAGGACCTTAAGTGAGGGCAATAACATTATGAAAATTCTGTCAGAGATCTCATTAATTGGGGTAGTTCTCATGAAATGTATTAGAATAGAGAGAGCCTGGAAGTAGAGAAATCACAATTAGGAAGCCATTGTAGTAATATAGACAGTTTCATGGACCTAAACCTACAGTTATGGAAATAGAGAGGAAGGGGGTGAATCTGAGATTAGTAAAGAGGAAAGATTCAGCAGAATTTGGTGGAGAGCTCACATATCATGATGCTTCCATCAACAGTCTTGATTACAGCCATCAATTGTTTGGTATCAGTTGTAGAATATGTGTTTTCAGCCCAGTCATCCTTCCAGGATCCACAAGAATCCCATGTATCATGAATCCACAAATAAACACATTATAAAAATACAAGAGGGATTCTGATCAACATCAGAATATACCATGAATATTAATAAAGTATGCTATTTTAATAAGGGCATTTTAATGCTGGAAAACTTTGTGTATGTAGTTATAATATTGTCTTGGGTTTTAAGATGAGATCTTTTTTCCTTTTTTTATGTTAAAAAGTCCCATTAAATGTGACACTAAATTACACATATTTTACTGGTTTTTTTTTTTTTTTTGGCTAAAATTAAGACAATAACTTCTTGGTACACTTGAAAAAGATGTTTTTTTTCTATTTTAACTGTAATGGAAATTGTGAGAAATCTAATGGCTTTGGTGTGCATAAATTTAATAATATCTCTTTTAAAGGAGTAGATCATATAGTTATAGAGTAGTTTGTGCTTAACTGAAATGCTGTCATTGTTTAAAACCTCACAATAAAATGAGGAATTGGAATTTTAAAAAAGATTAGATTGCTTAGTCTCAATTAGTTTTTCTCTATGTTCCAATGGTCTCTTATTAAATATAATTTTTATTGCATTGTGGTCTGCAAAGGAAGTACTTGTTTTTTCTGCTTTTAGCTATAAAATTTTTGTGCCCTAATATATGGTCAGTCTTTGTAAAGGTACCATGTACCGCAGAGAAAAAGGTGTATTCCTTTCTATTTCCATTCAGTTCTCTCTAGATATCTATCATATCTAGCTTATCTAAAATTCTATTCACTTCCTTAACTTCTTTCATATTTATTTTTGGTTATATTTTTCTAGTTCTGAGACAGGAAAATTAAAGTCCCCCACTATTATAGTACTACTATCTATTTCCACCTATAATTCATTTAACTTTTAAAAATTTAGATGTTATAGTATTTGGTGCATATAAGTTTAGTATTGATGTTGCTTCATTATCTAGGGTACCTTTTATCATAATGTATTTCCCCTGTTTATTTTTTTTATTTAAATCTATTTTAGCTTTGACTTTGTCTGATATGATTGCTACTGCTACTTTTTTGCATCAGCTGAGGCATAATACATTCTACTCCAGCCTTTATTTTAACTCTGCACGTACCTCTTATTTTTAAATGTGTTTCTTATAATCTTATTATCAGATTCTTATTTTTAATCCATTCTGCTATCCATTTCCATTTTATGAGTGAATTTATCCCATTCAAATTCAAAGTTATAATTACTATTTGTGTATTTCCCTCCATCCTATTTTTCTTCACTGTTGTCTCTCTCAGTCTCTCTCTCTCTCTCTCTTTTTTCTGCTTTTTGGAGGGCAATTGGGATTAAGTGACTTGCCCAAGGTCACACAGCTATTTTGTGTGTGTGTGTGTTAAGTGTCTGAGGCCGGATGCGAACCCAGGTCCTCCTGACTCCAGGGCAGGTGCTCTATTTACTGCACCACCTAGCCGCCTTCAGTCTCTCTTTTTAATCTATCTCTCCTCTAGTTTACTTTTAACCACTACCTCCCTATTCCATACCCTTTTAAAAAATCTCTCCCTTATCATTTCCCCTAACCCTCTTTTTCTTGTTGCACCCACTCCTCTAAGGCTGCCTCCCTTTTCTTCTCCCCCCAAATTCCTAAATCTTAATCTATACACCCTTCGAAACCCTCCTTTATCCTATTCCCTGGTCCTCTTATTTCTTTATAAATTTAGAAGACTTGATGTATATGTTGCTCCCTCTTTAATGCAGATCTGATAAGAGTAGGATCCCGGCCCTCTGCCCACGCTTGATGCTTCCTCTTGTGCCTCATTTGTATGAAATCATGCTCTTCTTACCTCTTCCTAGACTCACCACAGCATAGTCAGTTCATTCCCAGTCTTTCTTTTGAACTACTCAATCATAAATGACAGTCTTAAAAATATAGTTTACATTTCTGGGTATAAAAAGTAAACAATTTGTCCTCATTGAATCCCTTGTAATTGGTCTTTGATGTTTACCTTATACTTTTCCTGGATCTTATATATCAAATTTTCTATTAAATTCTGTATTTTTGTGGCAAAAAAAAAAACCTGAAAGTCAATTTGTCGAATGTCCATTTTTTTTCATTCAGGATTATACTTCACTTTGCTGGCCACAACCTCAGTTCTTTTGTTCTTCCATGAACCGAGATCTTTTAGTGTAGCAGCTGCTAGGTCTTGTGTAATTCTAATTGTGGCTCCACATGATTTGAATTGGTTTTTCCTTGTTGGCTGTAATATTTTCTCCTTAACCTGGGAGTTTTGAAATTTGGCTATGCTGTTCTTGTAGGTTTTCATCCTGGGATCTCTTTCAGGCGGTGATAAGTGTAATGTTTTCTATTTCTATTTTCCTCTCTTATTCTAAAACTTCAGGGAAATTTTTTTCTTGAATTATTTCTTGTAATATTGTATCAAGATTATTTTTCTGATCTTAGCTTTCAGATAGTTCAATAATTATATTTTTTCTTCTTGATCTGTTCTCCAAATCAGTCGTTTTTCTTATGACATGTTCTCTTCTATTTTTCATTCTTTTTATTTTGTTTTATTATTTCTTGATATCTTATAACATCATGTGTTTCCCCTTGCCCAGTTCTAGTTTTCAAGGAGTTGTTTTCTTACTTGAGATTCTGGATCTATTTTTCCAGCTGGTTGACTTTCTTTTCATAATTTTCTTGAATTGTTATTTTTCTCTCTCATTTTTTCTCAGTCTCTCTTATTTGATTTTTAAAGTCCTTTTTAAGACCTTCCATGAACTCTTTTTGGGCATGTAACCATTTAATGTTACTCTTTGGGGGTAGGAGAGGTTTTTTTTGCTTTAGTATTCTCCTCTGAAAACCAACCTAGGTCTTCCCTATCCCCATAATACCGTGTTTCCCTGATAATAAGACACTGTCTTATTATTTTTTTTTGGACAGAAAAACACCAGAGGGCTTATTTTCAGGGGAGGGCTTATTTTAATGAACATTGACAGCAATTTTAATAAACAGGTAAATGTGAACAAAAAAATGTACCTTTATTCAATAAGCAAATCACTGGGGAAGAACAGGATGACGCGCTCACTGCTGCAGCTCTGATTGGATGCAGCTTGGAGCGCGGTGTGCGTTTCACGGGGGAGGGGGGGGACGGTGCATACAGAGGGTACCGTAATGTAGCGTGTAGCGCAGGGGATCACCTTCACTACAGTAGCAATCTCAATAGGGCTTATTTTCGGGGAGGGCTTATTTTAGAGGAATCTTACACAGTAAGGGGAGGGCTTATTTTCGGGATAGGTCTTATTATCGGGGAAACACGGTAGCTGTCTATGGTTGGGTTCTTTCTCATTTAGTTACTCATTTTTATTTTTTTAAAGCAGCTTGTTATTATAATCACCTCTAGTTCTGTGGTGTGGGGAATGGTGTCTGTGGCCTCAGGTCCTTCTTACTGTTATTTTCTGAGCTTTGTTCAGGGCCCAACCTCAGTACTCCTTTCCCCCTCCAAGCCACAGCTAGGGCCCCCAGCCACACTATCCTGAAAATGCTCTTGCTCTCTAAGGACCTGCCAGTAGCTATAACCTTCAGTTCTTCCCTCTGACCTGGAACCAAACCAAGAACTCAGCTCTCCTATAAGTGGCTACAGCCAGCAGCATCCCCACTGTTTTACAGTTAAAGAAACTGAGGCAAGTAGAGGTTCAGTGACTTGCCCAGGGTCACATAAGCAGCCCATATGTGAGGCTAGGTTTGAGCTCAGGTCTTCCTGACTCCAGACCCAGTGCTCTGGGCCCTGTGACACCACTTCCAGGTACCTCCTGGGAATGTAGATTCATAAAGTCTCCAATGGATCTGTGGCCTTAGAGATTTGGCACAGATTGGATGACCCATTCATGTGCACTCCTCCGATGAAGCTCTTTTCCATGCTCCCAAAAGTTCATCAGAGAATATCACCAAAATGTGCTAGAGGCCTACTAAAGTTCCTCCTGCCCTGCCCTCAATGCTTTACTTAAATCTGGAACATGTTCAGTCCTACTCCTGCCTGGCCTCTCCCTCTAAGGTGGACCGACAAAAGTCAAGAGGGTCTGAACTTAATGAGGAAGTAATCAGGAAGCATGGCTGCCTCCTTGGGTGATTGTAGCTTTCTTTTCTGATGGAAAGGATGCTCACCTAGAACAGAACACAGATAAGGTCACACTGGATAGTAACAGGACAAACCAGTAGAGTCTTTAGTAAGGCACCACTGCCCTCAACTAGCATCAAGTTGCCCCAGCTCTAGGCTCAGGGATGCCACTCCTATCTTGGACTCTGTCTCTGCTCTTCTTGGGTTAAGGGACCCAAAGATCCTGGCTGCCCTCCCTTCACCCCTCCCCTATCCAGTCAGTTGCCAAGTATTGTCAATTTTTCTTCAATTTTTCTTATATCTGTCTACTTCTCTCCACTCAAGTGGATGCCACCCTTGTTCAGAATCTCATATGGATTCTTGGGATAATCTTGGGCTTTCTGACTCTAGCCTCTCCCTTCATCCTCCACAGAGCTGCCAAAATGATCCTGCTGAAGCACAGGTCTGGTCAAGTGACTCCCCTGCTCAAGAAGGTTCAGTGGCTCCCTCATGCCACTTGGAGCACATCTCTTTTGCACATATAAAGCCTTTTACAATCTGACTCCAACCTACCAACTCTTCTGGTAACCCTCTATCCTTCACTAAACTGATCTCATCAAAGTTCCACAAACCCAATATTCTATTCCCTGCCTTCAGGCCATCCCCCAGGCCAGGAATGATTTCCCTCCTCTCCTCTGCCTCTCAGAACCCCAAGTCTATTTCCAGTATCAGCTCAAAAGCCACCTCCTTCCTAGGGCTTTCCAGATTCCTACTCTGCCCCTCCCACAGCCTTTTTTGTTCATTTTGCACATATCCAGTATTTACTTGGCTGTGAACACCTAATATCTCACCCTCCCCATTGGCATACTCCACTAGAATGTAAGCTCCCTGAGAGTAGGAGCTGACTCCAGTATTTGTATTTCCCACCTCCAGCACAGAGCCAGACCCTTACTACGGTAGGTGCTTAATAAATGCTTCTGAAGTTTGGCTAGAATGGTTAGTGTGGGAAGGCAGATGTGAAATCGGCCTGGAGAGGCAGATGACAGCCAAACCTCATCATTGTCACTCTTAGTGACCCCATGGACCACAGCACCCCAAGCCCTTCTGTCCTCCCCTCCCCAAAGTCTGTCCAAGCTCATGCTCATTGCTTCCATGACACTCCCCATCCATCTCTGCCATCCCCTTCTCCTTTTGCCTTCAATCTTGCCCAACATCGGTCTTTCCCAATGAGTCCCATCTTCTCACTATGTGACCAAAGTATTTAAGCTTCAGTACTTGACCTTCCAGCAAATAGTCTGAATTTATTTCTTTAAGCAATGACTGATTCGATCTCCTTGCTGTCCAAGGGGCTCTCCAAAGTCTTCTCCAGAGCCACAGTTCAAAAGGGTCGATTCTGCAGCTCAGCTTTCCTCAAAGTCCAGCTCTCACAACCTACATTGCTGCTGGGAAAGCCATAGCTTTGACCATACGGACCTTTGTTGGCAAGGTGATGTCTCTGCCTTTCAGTCTGCTGTCCAGATTCGCCAGAGCTTTCCTTCCGAGGAGCAAGTGCCTTTTAATTCCATGGCTGCAGTTACTGTCTGCAGTGACCTTTGAGTCCAAGAATACAAAATCTGACACTGCCAAGATGAGGAGTTTGTACAGTACTTTAATGCAAAAGGAAGCCATTTGGGGGAGATTTGGGGTGGGAATGCCAAGGTCAGACTGGAAACTCCCCACCACTGCCTATGAAGTCTAGATGCTTCCCTCTCCTGCTGGACTCCAGTTCTTTTCTCTTTCTGAACTCCATTTGAAAGGGCAAGGGGCCAATCAATCCAAATGTGGTTAATGTGATATTAAGGGGCTGATCACAGAAAACTTGGTGAGAGGGGTTATCAACATCTCCTTAAGAAAGCCCCAAAGAGACCAGAGAAACACTCTCTAGAGCATTTCCCCTTCATGTGGCTCCCAGCTTTGATCCTGAGTGACTGGAAGGATGACGGTGCCCATGATGGAAAGGGAAGTTTCAAGGTGAGACATCTGGAGAAAGGGACAAGTTTAGAAGGAAAGCTAAAGTTTCCTGCATTGCAGCTGCTGCGCCCAGATAGAGCCCTCTGGTAGGGACAATGGGGCTTAGGTATTGGCTTTAGGAGAAAGCCTAGAGCTGAATGAACCTACATTGGGAAATCATCTGTGTAGAAAGAGATGGTTACTGAACCTCTGGGAGCTGATGAGTCCACACACACACACATATACATACATATATACAGAGAGACAAAGACAGAGAGTAGACTGGCAGGGTTCTTAACCTGGGGTCCATGAAGTTTAAAAAAAAAATTTGGATAACCTTGATAATTTTCGTATTTCAATAGAACTGAATTATTTTGCAATCCTCCAGATTTTATTTTATGCTTCATTTAAACATCCGATTCTGAGAAGGGGTCCTTAGGTTTCTTCACTAGGATGCAGAGAAAGAAGAGAAAGGCCAGCCTAAAGCCTGGGAAGTGGGCTAGGCAGAGGGGCAGCTCCAGGTGGATCCCCCACTGGGAGGACAGACATTCACTGCTCCCTAGGGCACTAATGGTCGATCCCCCATAGGGGCTTGGCAGGAGCCTCTCACAGCTGCCAAACCATTTCTATAGCCAGCTTGGGGGGAGGGGGGAAGGAATCAGAGTTCCTTCCCACACACTGCCCGAGGATGATTCTTATCCCCTTCAAATACAAAGTCCTTAAGAATTAAGAGAGAATTGGGGAGGGGAGGACGGGACTGGAGGAGGTGAGGCAGATGAAGGTAACAGGATGTCCCGTTTGTCCTGGACACCTTGGCTCCTAGTAAGGGCTATTTTACCTGTTCTGGCCCCCAGCTCTGTTGCTGGGACCATTGAATTTCTACCCTCAGAGATAGAAGGGACCTCAGAGGGCATGTAGCCCAACTCCTTCATTTTACAGATGAGGAAACTGAGACCCAGAGAGGGAAGTGATTTGGCCAAGGTCACATGTGTGGTAAGGGTCAGCTGTAGGATTTGAATTCATGGTGTCAGACTTCAGAACCACAGCTCTCTCCACGGCACCAAGCTGCCTCCCTGCTGGCAGATCCCAAAGGTGCCAGAAATTATCTGGGCCTTTCTGTGGGGGAATGTGAGAGTGAAAGTAATGGGCACAGTGCCTCCAGGTGCCTCTTTTTTTCCCCCTTTTCTTTTTTTTGTCTTTATTAATTTGTTTGTTTACTTTTAGTTTACAAGATCAGTTCCACAACCCTTTGAGTTTCAAATTTTCTCCCCCTCCCTCTCCTCCCTACCCCCCCCCTTCATGGCAGCATGCAATCAAGTATAGGATTTGCAAATACTTTCACATTAGACATTAGTCAGGTTGTAAAGCAGGAATGTATCAGATGGAATGAACAATGGGAAGGAAGAAACAAAACAGACAAGAAAAAGACAGAGCTGGTAGTTTGCTTCAATCTGCATCCAAACTCAGTTCTTTCTAGTTCTTTCTCTGGCTGTAGACATCTCTCTCCATCATGAGTCTTTTGGGGTTGACTTCTATCACTGCATTGCTGAGAGGAGTCCAGTCTATCAAACTTGGTCGTCACACATACTTTGAGTCTACAATTGTGGACACATTTCTCCTGGTTCTGCTCTTCTCACTCAGCATCAGCTCGTATAAGCCTCTCCAGGTAAATATGAAGACCGTCTGCTCCTCATTTCTTATAGCACAATAGGATTCCATTACATTCATATACCCCAACTTGTTCAGAAGTTGGATTTGAAATCAGGGAGATGAGTCTTTCTGACTCCAGGATTGGCATTCTATCCACTGTGCCACCTAGCTGCCCTATACCCATTGTTTAAAGCCCAACTCAAAGGGCCACCTCCTCTTTTCCAACAATAGCCCAGGGAGGTAGCTAGTACAAATATTATCATTTCCATTTTGCAGATAAGGAAACTGAGGCACAATAAAGTTAAGTGACTTCCTCAAGGTCACACAATTTTGATTTAAAGTAGATTTGCTCCCTCCCTCCCTTCATTATTGGTATGGCTATATCTTATTTCCCTATTAAACCTTAAGCCACATGAGGCCAGGGACCACGAGTCAATTCAAAGCAATTCAACAGTGAATACTTATTAAGGTCCTACTGTGTGATCAGCCTGCCTCCAGTACATACTGGCTTTCGGACTCTGGGCAACTTTCTCCCTGTTCTAAGACTTAGTTGCAGAGAAGGTGCCAACCTTTAAGGGTAAAGGCAGTTTTTCCTCTAGGACTTGCCCAGATTACTGGACCTCCCTATATACCAGGCACAGGTACATGTGTACAGACATATATGTCCAGGCTCCTGGGATCCAACGATAAAACAAACTACTAAGAGCCCAGCACTCCAGCTAGTTTTCTACAATATGCCCACAGAGGGTAAAGGAGAGCCCAGTGGCAACTGCATGACAAAGCCTTCGTAGAAGGACTAGGCACTCTGGAATTTTAAGAAGTGGAGGCAAGGAAGGAGGACAGTCTGGACAAAGGCCAGGGAGGCAGGATCTCAATCGTTTAGGCATCCTAGTGCCTAGCCGCATAGAAAGCAGGGATTTAATAAATGTTGGTTGAATTAGAGTTGACCCTATCTCTCCTCATGCCCCAAAGCCTTTAGGATCTCCCCAATATATGAAGTCCCTTCCCAGCCTCCATTCTGTTATTCCTCTGTACTTGCCAAAGGGTTACTGAAATGCCCTCCCCCTTTTATGTTGGATCAGACCAACCGAGGAAGCTGGCTTCTCTCCATTCCACTCCTACAACTCCAGAGGGCCCTCCTGGTGTTCAGGGTTAGCTTTGCTTGACTTAGGGACAGGGGCTAGGAGAGACTTAACCACTTCCCAACTGCCTTTGATAGATTTGGGGAAAAGCCTTACTCAAGCCTCCAGAAGCATTAGGGAGATATGTAGATCCTGCATTTAGATAGAGCTACTTACTACTCACTCTGGGACCTACACCCAAGATAAGATATTCTGCACTGGGAGACTAGAGAACAGAAGAGGTGACTGGATCTAGAAGGAGGGAATAGATATTGTTAATGATGGAAACTCTAGACACTGAATCTCTCTTCAAGCAAGGCTGGGTCAGGGTCCTTCAAATCCCTCGAATTGCAAGAAGGTTTTAATCTTAGTGCCTCCCCTTGGAGCCCAGGTCCATTTATCCTGTCCCTATCTGGTTAGTAGCTCCCTGAGGGCAAGGCCCTTCTTGTGGCTTTCTTTGTTCCTCAGAGCAATGACATAGGACTTGACTTCTAGGGTCCCTAAAGCCTCAAACCCTGAATCTTCCCCTTCCTCTCAGACCAAAAGCTCCTTTAGGACAAGGACCATGAGGTGTTCATCTTTGTAGCCCTGGTATTTGGCCCATAGCAAATACTCCACAAATATTTGTGGGAATGGATGGTGATAAACATCAGGGAGGGAGTAGGAAGAAAGTGATAACTGGAGTTTACTTGGAGAACAGGCAGGTCTAGAGGATTGTGCCTGAGAGGTCATTTACTTCAATTTCCTCATTTGGAGGGGGCAGGAAACTCAGGTTACTGGGAAGTGATTTATTCCAACCTGGTGGCAAGGACAGGAAGGAGGAATCAAGGAAGACTTCATGGACGGGGCCTTTAAATTTCAATCTCTCTGAGAAGAAGAGAGAAATAAGATTATCAATTTTTCTGAATAATGCTAAAAAAAACTTGGTAAGAAGCAATAAAGAAAAAAATTCCTTTCAGAATAATTTGCAAAAGGTATAAAGATATTTGGAAATCAATCTACCAAAGCACACTTAGGATCTACACAAATATAACTACAAAACATTCTTTCTTTTTTTAAGCAATCGGGGTTAAGTAACTTGCTCAGGGTTACACAGCCAGTTATTTCTGGGTGTGGTGCTGAGTGTCTGAGCCCAGGATTCAATCTGGTGCTCTTACTCACTGAGCCACCTGGCCACCCCTAAGCAATTGGGGTTAAGTAACTTGCTCAAGGTTACACGGCCAGGTGTTTCTGGGTGGATGCTAAGTGTCTGAGCCCGGGATTCAATCCCAGGTCATCCCGACACTGGAGCTGGTACTCTTACTCGCTGTGCTACCTGGCCACCCCTACAAAACATTCTTTACAGAAATAAATGAAGACTTAAATAATTGGAGAGAAATGCATTGTTCATGGTTGAGACGTACCAATAAAACAAAAATGACAATTTAACTAAATTGTTATAGATTCAATGCTAAACTACCAAGGGGTTGCTTTATAGAATTATAAAAAATAATAACAATTCATTGGAAGGAAGAAAAAATTAAGAAACTCAAGGGAAATAAGGGGGGGGGGGAAGGAGGAAGCAAAAGCAACTCCAGATCTCAAGCCAGATTCTAAAAAAGTAATCAGCAAAATGTTTTGGTTAAAAAGGAGAAAAGCTCATCAATGGAAAAGATAATGTTAAGAAGCCCGCAAAATAGTCCAATTCCATAGTATAGTGTTCAAGAAACCTGAGGACAATGACTGCTGGGGTAAGGACTTCCTACACAACAAAAACTACTGAGAAAATTGACATAAATTAGGGGTAGAGTTCGTCACTGCTATTTTAGTTTGGGTTTGTGTTTGTTTTGTCATGGAACCTTTTGGGAATCTGGCAAAACCTACAGACCCTTTCTCAGGATCCTGTCTTTAAACTGTTGACCTATCCTGCTTCTGATGCTGTAGATCCTTCTCTCCCACTGGATACTTTCAGACCACACCTCACCTGGTTCTCCTCCCATCTAGCAGCCCGCTCCTTCTCAGTCTCCTTTACTGGAGTTTCATCTTGCTAACCATGGGTACCCCCCTCAATGCTCTGTCCTGGCCCTTGTCACTTCTCCCTCTATACTACTGCACTTGAGGATCTCCTCAGCTCCCATAGATTCACCTACATCTTTATCCAGGAAATTTATTTGTCCATCCCTAAGCTCTCTCTTGGCCTTCCCCTATTACTGTCCAAGGCACCACCATCCTCCCAGTCCTAGGCATGACCCTCGGTTCCTCACAGTCTCTCAGTCCCCTTATCAAGTCTGTTGCAGAGCATCTCTTGGAAATACCCACTTCTCTCTTCTGACACTGTCACCCCACGGCTGCACAGCTTCATTGCCTTACACATGGGCTATTGCAATAGCTGCGGGGGGGAGGGGGCTGCCTGCTTCAGATCTCTCCCCACTCCAGTCTATGCCAAGCTGATAAGAATAAGATAAGAATAGCTTGGAGTGCTCTATAAATATCTCATTTGATCTTCACAACCACACTGGGAGGTGCTATTATGATCTCCACTTTACAAGTGAGGAAACTGAGGCAGATAGAGGTGCCATGACTTGCCCAGGGTCACACAGCTAGGATGTATCTGAGGTCAGTTTTGGACTCATGTCTTCCTGACTCCAGGTCCAATACTCTAGCTGCCTCAAAATTGATTTTCCTAAATCTCAGGTTTGACCATGTCATACTGTCTCCTGTCCCATTCAATCACCTCCGGGATCAAATTGAAAATCCTCTAGCACACTAAAAAAAAAAAACAACCCTTTATAATATGACCCCTTTGTACCTTTACAGGCATTCTGTGATCCATTGGCATAGACCTCCTCCTGGTCCGATGATTCCATCTCCCTATGCCAGGTATTTTCACTGAGTCTCTCTCCCCCCACTCCTCCATGCTCTCCCTCCTCACTTCTACCTCCTTCTTGACTTCCTTTAACTGCCAGCTAAAATTTTCCCTTCTACAAGAAGCCTTTCTGAATTGCCCTTAAAGCTGGTGCCTCTGGTGATGATCCTGTTCCATGGCTCACTGACACCTTGTAATTCACACATCTCCCCCGTTAGACTTAGGAGCTCTTCCAGGGCAGGGTCTGGCTTTTGCCTCTTTGTATCCCCAGCACTTGGCTAGTGGAATATTTTTTTCAATTTCTTTTTTTTTATTAATTTGTTTGTTTCCTTTTAGTTTACAAGATGCAATTCCACAATTCCTTGAGTTTCACATTCTGTCCTCCTCCCCTCCCTCCTCCTCCCATGGCGGCATACAGTCAAGTATAGGATCTGTAAATACTTTCACATTAGACACTAGTCAGGTTATAAAGACGGACTGTATCAGATGGAATGAAAAATGGTAAAGAGGAAATAAAACCAAACAAGAAAAATAAAAAGATCAGGTAGTTTGCTTCAATCTGGATTCAAACTCAGTTCTTTCTAGTTCTTTCTCTGGATATAGACATCTCTCTCCATCATGAGTCTTTTGGAATTGACTTATATCACTGCATTGCTGAGAAGACTCCAGTCTATCAAAGTTGGTCATCATACATATGTTGTGTCTGTAATTGTGTACAAATTTCTCCTGGTTCTGCTCTTCTCACTCAGCATCAGTTCGTATAAGCCTCTCCAGGTAAATTTGAAGTCCATAACATGCATATACCACAACTTGTTCAGCCATTCCCCAATTGATGGGCACCCCCTTAATTTCCAATTCTTTGCTAAACAAAAAGAGCTGCTATAAATATTTTTGTACTTATGGGTCTTTCTCCCGCTAGTGGATTATTTTTGAAAAACAAGTTCATCAGCCCTAGGTAAAGAACTCTTTAAACCAACATTTTATTTCATATATCACAATAAGGTCATAATAAATTAGAGGAGAAGAAACAGAGGCATCTTTTGTAAACATGGCAAAGGGGAAAATTCTCAGCTAAATAAGAGAGGAACAGAAATCAAAGAGAAAATGGACAATTTCAAGTACACTGAAATAAAACTTTCGATAGCAGCAAAATCAATGTAGTCAGAAGTAGAAGAGAAGCAGTTAATTGGGGGCGGGGGGAGGGAGTTGTACCAAATATCTCTGAGCGAGGTCTCATGTCCAAGCTAGCCAGGTAACTCATACAAGCATTCTCCCCACGATCTGGATTCGTAGAGAGACAGAGGAAGTGTCAAGGCAGCTCCAAATGAAAAAAATAAAACTTCTTAACAAGCACATGAAAGGGTGCCCCAAATCCCTCAGAGTAAGAGAAATGCAGCTGGAAACATTCGGGTGGAAATGGCAAGTGTGGAAGGGGAAGTGGGAGGACAGGTGCACTAACACCCCAAATGCAAAGAAGGGAAAAGAGGATCATGTATGAACTGTAAATTTGTGCGTTTCACCATATAGTAAATATGTAACACAACATTAACAAAATCCCTCCTTTAATGCCTCATCATGGCAAGGAGATAACCCTGGGTTCTTAGAGGTTTATGCTAACAAATCATAAGAATTCTGCTGAGTGGTATCTCACCCTCCAGGAGAGTACAGGGGAAGGGGATGAGAGGGGGGTGATGGAAGGTAGGGCAGGCTGGGGGGAAGGGAAGTTGGGAGCACCCACTTTTGAAAAGGGACAGGATCAAAGCAGAGAATAGAACAAGTGGGAGGTGGGATAGGAGAGAGGGAAATATAGTCAGTCTTTTAAAATATATCTACTATGTTACTGTTTTGCATTAGCCACACATGTACAACCTATATTGAATTGCTTATCTTCCCAGTAAGGGTGGATAACAAGGGAGGAAGGGAATGAATCTGGAATTCAAGGTTTTAAAATCAAATGTTTAAAATATATATATATATAGTTATCAATATTATTTTACATGTAACTGGGAAATAAGATATACAGCCACTGGGGCATAGAGACCCACTGTGCCCTACTGAAAAGTCAGAGGGGGTATGGGAGAAGATACGGGAGAGAGCAGATTGGAGGAGGGGATATCCTGTGGGACTGCTATTTTGGGGCGGTGGGTAGGGGAAAAATGGGGAGAAAATTTGTAACTCAAAATCTGGTGGAAATGAATGATGTAAACTAGAAGTTAATAAAGCATTTGATTGATAAATAAAATTTTAAAAAAAGAATTCTGCTGAGCCTTACTATTTATTGGCAACTGGCCAAATCTGCTCTCTGAGGTCCAAGCTAGCTAAGTATGGAGAGGCTCCTCTCCAGTAATCTGGCCACAAGGTGATGAATTTTGTGATCTTGGCAACCCATGGAACCAGGAAATAGATGTTGTACACACCAATGTCTTGTTTGTTGGTGGAGTTGTGAATCGCTCCAGTTATTCTGGAAAGAAATGTGGAACTATACCCAAAGAGCCACAAACCCTCAGACCCAGTGATACCACTATTAGACCTAGACCCCAAAAAAATCAAAGGAAGAGGGAAAGGATTCATGTGAAAAAAGAGCACTACTTTTTGGCATTAAGAAGACCTGGTAACCAAGGTGTACCCATCAACTGGGGCATGGCAGAACAAACTTCGATATGTAAATACAATGGAATGTAATTGGGCTTTGAGAAAGGACAATGGACATGACTGATTCAGAGAAGCCTGGGAAGAGCTGTATGAACTGATGAAGACTGAAGTGAACAGAACCAAGAAAAGCAGTTACACAATGTCCACAATAAAGTAAAGGATAATAATTCTACAAGAGTTCATAACCCTGATCAATGAAGGCTAATCAGGCCTTCAGAAGACTGAGGTTCAAATCTCAGGCTACTCACACCTCTAGGCAGAAAGGTGATGGACTAGACTGGAGATGCCCAATAAGATGACCTACATTTCAGCCATGGCCTATATGTTGATTTGTTTTGTTTAAGTGTGCTTACTTGTTCTAAAGCAGGTCACCTATTTGGGTCAGGGGAGTAAGTTAGTGGAGAAGGAGATAAAGAGGAGAAAAAAGGGGCAAAGTGTCAGTAAAATATGGGGAAAAAAGCACATAAAAGCAAACAAAGACATTCCAGACTAGACACAGGGCAACACTGTTAAATTTAATGTAAACTTAGGAATGACAAATTATCACATAGAATCCTTTTTGCTTGTCATATATTGAAATGTTTGTGTGTGTTGATAAGAATTATGTTTATAATAAAAAAGAAAACATTTTTAAAAGTAGAAATCCACAGGATTGTATTTCACCCTCCCTATCTGTCACTTCTCAGCTTATCTCTAGTCATTCCATTCCTGGGGACCCTGATCTCTTTTCCCCAAGGAAGGCCTTCTAATCAGTCTTCCTTCCTTCCACCCTTGACATATAAGCCACTTCCTAGACAAGCTGCAAATGACAGAAAGGCGGATGTTGTGAAGGAGGGGAATTGATGGCCTAGTTTGACTATTAAGTGCTTACTATGGGCCAGGCACTGTGCTAAGTGCTAGGGGTACAGAGAAAGACAAAAAATCATTCCTGTGCTCAGAGTGCACATTCTAATGGAGGGGGATGGGACACAACATACAAGTAACTGTTGTTCAGTCGGTTTTTAGTTGTGATTCCATCTGGGGTTTTCTCGGCAAAGATACAGTGATGAGTGACTTAGCTCTTCTCAGCACTACAATGGTCCGAGACAACTCCAAAAGACTCCTGAGGAAAATGCCACCCACAGCCAGAGAAAGAACTATGGAGTCTGAATGAGGGTGGAAGCAGGCTATTTGCTCTTTTTTAATTTGTTTTATGTGGCTTTACCCTTTTGTTCTGTTTCTTCTTTTACAACATGACAAATGCAGAAATAGGTTTAACATGATTGCACATATATAACCTATATTAGAATGCTAGCCATCTTGGGAAGGGGGGTTGAGAGGGAGGGGAAAAAATTCGGAACTCAAAATCTTATTAAAAAATGAATGTTGAAAATTTTCTTTACATGTAATTGGAAAAATTAAATACTATTTAGTAAAAAAAAATTAAAAACATAAAAAACAAAGATGCTGGAACGGTTTGTCATTTCTTTCTCCAACTCACTTTACAGATAAGGAAACTGAAGGAAATAGGGTAAAGTAACTTGCCCAGGGTCACACAGCTAGTAAATGTCTGAGATTGGATTTGAAATCATGAGGATGAGTCTTCCTGATTCCAAATCCAGTGTTCTATCCACTGCAGCACCACCTTGCTGCTCATATAAAGAACTAGCTACATACAAGATGTAGACAGAGTAGATGGAAAATAATCCCAGAGGAAAAGCCTCCTGTAGAAAGTACTACTTGAGTGGGTCTTAAAGGAAGTCAGAGAAACTAAATGGGGTGAGGGGGGAAGGTTATAAAGGGCTTGAAATATCTGATCCTGGAGGTGATAGGGAGCCACTGCAGCTCGGTGAGCAGGAGAGGCAATGCTGACTAGATATGGGGAGTGACTTGAACCAGGGAGATCAAGTTTGATGGAGAAGTTTAATCCTAAGCCTGGGTGATGGTCTGCAGAAATATGAGAGATATTGCAGTAATCAAATAGACGAGATTTGGATATGTGGGATGGCTGAGGAGCTGTGGCTGACACTGAGGTTGTGAAGGAAAGAAATAAGCAATGATTAATCACTTACTGTGTGCCAGGCGCTGTGTAGCTTAGCATTTGATCTTCACAACCACCTTGTGAATAGGTGCTATTATGATCCCCGTTTAGCAGGTGAGGAAACTGAGGCAGGCAGCAATGAATAATTTGCCCAGGGTCATACTGCCTGAGGCCAGATTTGAAATTGGGCCTTGCTGATTCCAACAAAGAAAACACTCCTCTCCACTGCTGTGGATTTCCTCGAGAAAGGTCTGTTACCACAAAGTTGTAGAGTGAGCAGAAGTGAGCTAACTTTGTTGTGCTTGTTTAGTTGTGTCTGACTCTTTATGACACCATGGACCATACCATCCATGGGAATTTCTTGGCAAAGACACTGGAGTGGTTTGCCATTTTCTTCTTGCCCAGGGTCATAAAACTAGGTAGTTTCTAAGGCTGAATTTGAACTCAGGTCTTCCTGACTCCAAGCCCAACACTCTATCCAGTGAGCTAACTAGAAGCTTCTAGAAGCCCTGAGTTCAAATCCTTCCTCAATTGCTTGATAGCTGTGTGACCCTCTCAGCCTCAGTTTCCCCATGGGTAAAAATGGGGATAGCAGCCCCTATCTCTCAGTGTTGTTGAGATTCCAGTGAGATAACACACACAGAGCCAACAGAGATGGTTACTAGCAGGTCCTCCCTAACTGGCCAACACCTTGCTTTCAGGAAGCATTGGGGCACAGGCTTCACTGTTCCTTTGAGATCATCTCTTGAGGATCATTCCCCAAAGTCATCTGCATTGTGAGATGTAGCATCCAGGGGAGCCCCTCTGGGCCTTTCCTATCTCTTGATTCTTTCCATTTTAGCCTGCCCCTGTCTGCTTTGTACAGAGCTGGTGGCAAGAGACTGGGAGCTCCTTGAGGGCATCTACCACTTTTGCCTTGCTATTTCTAATGCTTAGGGATACAGTCCCTGGCACATAACAGGTGCATAATCAATGCTCATTGACTGCTGCAAACTTGTCTAAGAACTTTCAAAGCTTCGTTTGGTTCCACTGGGGTCCATTTGGTAGCTTGGTTTTCTTTTCTTTTTTTAATTTATTTTGAACTTAAATACAAAAGGAAAAAACCCCAAGCATTTCCATGTACAGAGCATAACATAAAAAGAAGATTCAATTGAAAATGATGAATTTTTATTTCGTGCTGCTTAATTTTTTTTTTAACTATATAATAGGTGGTTCTCACTGTGGTCTCAGAGGGCTGCGAGCTCCAGGTAAAAATGGCAAAAAGCTTACAGAGTAAGTGGAAAAGGAAGATGTGGGCAGAAAAGGGAAAAAATAATGCACCAAAGGAACTTAGTCACCTAAAAAGTATACTTAAAATAGATGGTGATGTTTTAATGGAACAGGTAAAAGACATAGCAACTGTGGTAGCACCTGGAAAAATCAAAGGGAAAACAAATTCTGTGGGGAAAAATCAAGAGTGAGTCAAAAATGGAAGTGGATGTTAAAAGAAACAAAAAGTCTTTTAGATGAACATGGATGGTACCCAATTTGGATGCATCTGAGGCAAAGGAAATAACTAAAAGCAAGACGAGGAAAAGGGAAAAACAAAGTGAAGGCAGCAAAAGCAGCAAAGGGTCTGGCCTGGTAGAATCTTGAAGGCCTGGAAAAATATCACATGGACATGTTTGGTCACAATATGTACTTTGATTGAATGAAAATCATTTTGTTTCCATATTCTGCCCTCTCTGGTTACTTTGGCTGAAACATGGAATATTTGTCTTCCATACTTGATTTGGTTCTTCGTTATGAAACATTCTTTTTGTTTGATTAGTGTTAGCTGATGTAGCAGTTTTCAGCAAATGCACTGTAATCATTGCATGTTCCTGCATTTTTAGCAAATATATTTGATAAAGAGACAGCTATCTGTTTTAGATAGCTCCACTCTAAAAAAAGTGTCATATTTTTATAATTTCTTAGACATAAATGTTGTTTATCTAAACAGAACTTGTGTTCCTACAGTTTTTTTGCTCTGTAAGGAAAAATAAAAAATATATATATATTCTGTGTTTAGATTAAAAAAAACTATATAATCCTAAACTTCATTTTCTGTGCTTCCAACTTTTCTGTTGTTCTTTCTTTGCTGTGCACTTTTTTCCTCCCTCTCCACCCCGCACATGCACGCACACACACACGTAAAACCACACTATGTATACTTCCATTTATCATTTCTTTCTCTGGAGGTGGATAACATCTTCCTTCATGGGTCCGAGTATTTAGTCATTCAAAGTTGTGCTTAGAACATTGCTCTCTTGGTTCTGCTCATATCACTCTTCATTATTTCATGTAAGTCTTTCCAAGTTTTTCTAAAATCAACCTGCTTATCATTTCTTACAGTACAATAATATTCCATCCCAATCATATACAGCAACTAGTTTAGCCATTCCCTCAATTTCCAGTTCTTGTCACCACAAAGAGAGCTGCTATAAAGATTTCAGAACAGAGAGGTTCTTTTCCTTTTTCTCTAATCACCTTGGGAAACAGGCCTGATAGTGGTATTGCAGGGTCAAGGGTGTACACAGTTATATAACTCTTTGGTCAAAATTTCAGATCTCTCTCCAAAATGGTTCACACTTCCACCCACAATGTATTAGTGCCCCAGTTTTTCCACCTCACCTCCAGCATTTATAATTTTCTCCTTCTATCATGTTAGCCAATCTGACAGGTATGAAGATGATATGGCAAAGTTGGTCTAATTTGCATTTCTCTAATCAATAGTTAACTCAGAGCATTTTTTTAATATGACTATATATAGTTTCGATTTCTTTATCCAAAAACTGCCTGTTCATATCCTTTAACCATTTATCAAATGGGGAATGACTCCCATTCTTATAAATTTGACAAAGTTCTTCATATATTTGAGAGAGGTTTTTTATTTTGTTTTTTTGAATACAAACAACCAGGGGCACTGGGCACAGGTGTCCCCTCGAAGCTGCTCCAGAGGAGACAGAGCCTGGCAATTCAGTGTCTGGGCCAAACCCAGTCGGGGCCTGATGGGTGCTTGGGTGCATGTGCCTTCCTGCCCCTTACCTAATTTGAAAATGGCAGCCCCCACCCCCTTCAGCCACCCTGGCTCACACCCCCACTTACCTGAGCATAGATGACGTGGATGGCCCTTCCAGGGCTACTTTTCCAACTGAAGGCTCATAACCAGGCTCCAGATCAGAGAACCAGAGACAACCTGAGAGTGGTGCAATGAGCCCCAGCCCTTCCCCTTGGGCTTCCCTCCAGGCCAACCCCTCTTTCTCCCCACCCCTGCCTTCCAGGGCATGGTCCGACCCCAAATTAGTGACTGACGGGTAGGGCAGCTAATCAGGCATCAGTATCTCTGGGTGGAGGCAAAGGTGTGGCAGGAGGTAGTTCTACCTTCTTAGGTTCCCAACACCCTCTGACTCTGCTTGCTCCATTTCTCCACTCAAGTCTCAAAAAGGAAAGAGGAACTTGAGGCACAAAGAAACCAGGTCCCAGTTCAGTACTTACACAAGCTCCCCATGTCCTCTTTCATTCCCTTCCCAGCCTCCACTGTTCTTTCTCAGTTTCTCCCTCCAGCACTGAATTCTGGTCAGTACCAGTACATTCCTTCTCCTGTCCCAGAGGATGAATCAAAGACACTCCGGTAGCAGGTCGAAGTGTTGGCCAGAAAGCTGACCCCATGGTGCCCCGATCTTTAGTCAAGCATGGCTATCCATCCACCAGTCCTGCTCTTAGGGCTCAGAATGAGTACCAGCCTCGGGAAAGACTTTGGCCACGGAGGTTTCCTTCCAGCTTTACCCCTGGGTCCGATGGATACCAGGCTGGCTCCCAGGTAATTTCCTAGTTGCAGACAGCCCTACATTGATGCTGGGGGAGGTTGAGATGAAGGGATGCAAGCTGCGAGCTTCAAATGTTTCTTGGGTAGTATCAGAGTGAGAGTCCAATGGGAGAGATGCTGAAGCAACCAGGCCTTACCCATTACCCAGTTGGGCAAGGAGGTAGGAGCCACACCCAAAATGGATTAGCTTTCAGTGACCCTGACCATTTGGGAAACAGGGAAGATGATGTTTAAGTGAAACCCATAAAGGAGCGTCCATTTCGAGGGGGTAAACAAAATCAACCAGCTACAGTCAGCTCTTGGTTACCTTTCACTTTTTGGTACCTTCTCACCCTTAAGACTTCTCCGAACTCTCCACAACGTAGATGTGTTTGAAGTGTTCCAAAATCCCAGAATATCAGACAATTCTCAACCCCTTCCCCTCCTGTTTTTTTAAACAAACCCCACTACAAAACCAAACAATTATTTTTACATTAGCCATTATTAGCACCTTTCCATGAGGAAGGAGCATTAGTAGGTATTAGTTAACTCCCTTTACAATGTTTTCTAGAAAAAATGAAACATTTTTTGTGAATCAAATCATTCTACAATATATAATGTATAAACTTTATAGAATATCTAAATTTTGCTTTTGATTCCAGATACTTTCTCTTAACTTCTGATTGCTCATCAATTTACAGGTCACCAGGAAGTTTCCTCTACTGCTGCCCTCCCCAGCCCACACATAGTGATCAAACAGACCTCTAGAAACAGAAGAAACTGCTAAAAAAGGAAGTCTGTGCAGGCCCTTCTTTTCTAATATCAAAAAACACCCCCTAATGTCTCTCTTTTGTAAGGAAGGAGTAGCACACACACAACATAAATGGAAACATAATTGGTTTTCTTCAGGTAAGGCATTAAAGATGAAAGAATATTGCAAGGAGTCTTCCGGGGTTGGTCTTGGGAATTCAAATCCTGCCTCAGACACTTCCTAGCAGCAAGTCACTCTGCTTGTTTCCTCAAATGTAACACCAATCTCCCCGGGTTGTAAAGATCATGGAAGATAGAACATGTAATGTGCTTTAATCATATGCTGGAACCACAAGGGAAGGGTGTATGTGAGTGTAGCCACTGTGAGATTTCAATAGAATACCAGCTCATCAACTCACTATGCCCAATTATTGAGGGATTTAAGTTTGGGCTCAACCACTTTATTGGGATATAAATAAGTTTCTTCATCTGTCAAGTGAGAGTGGGACTCGATAGTCTATAAGGTTTGAAGGTCTCTTCCAGCCCAAAGTCAATGACCTTGGAGACAATCCAGAATAACGGTAATAGGGTTAACAATGGGCCCCATTTGGAAAGACTATTGAGAAGAGAAAGTTCAGGGTGCCAGGGTCTAGTCACATGACCAAATGTCAGTTGGCTGTGGTCTCCATTCAATAAGGCATGATCCAAAGAACACCTGTCAGCATGCTCACATTATTCAGCTTCTCCTTATTACCCAGGCCTTGGGGGAGATCACCTGTCCCAGGAAGGACAAGGCCATTCATAAATGCTTATTTCTCTCCAATGACAACTGCTTTGGTCACTGGGACTGAACCTCCTCTTTATCTTGGGTTGACAGAGGACAGCTGGCATTTAGAGGACATGGTCCCAAGTACTATTTGTTAATTCAAACCTAATGACCCTTTGAGCTATGGTGAGGGAGGCAGTATGCCCTCAGGAGGCAGGAAGCCAATGGAATGGACACTGGAAGACAGGGCCACTCCCTTGCTGCACCAAGTCAGTGCTTCCCTAGGCCTGGTTTTTTACCTGTGAAAGGAGGAAGGGAGGGACCCTTCTCTAGGGACTTGACCAAAAGTGTTGTTTGAATGTGGAAGCTACAATCAAGGCCTAGTTCTTTTCTTGGGTCCTTTTCCCTCTATGGTGCTACTAATCGACAGTCTCCATAGCACTGGAAGGTTATCTCACTGAAGTGACAAAGCAACCCTGCATGGGTCTTCTAGCTGAGAAAAGAAAGTACACCTCAGAAAGGGGGAGCGATTAGGCCATGGTAGCAGCACTTGTGACAGACAAAGGCCAGATCTGAACTCAGGTCTCTCCTGCTCTCCCCTTTATACTGCTCTGCCTCTCAGTCTCCTTCCAAATCTCAGCCTCTTCAGCTCAAAGTTCTTTCCAGTGTCTGATTCCTGTTCCAGGAAAAGGTAACATGGTAAAACAGATTCAACCTGAAGTTGAGGAGAGTCAAGTTCAGGGTCTCCCTCAGACACTAAGTGGATAATCCCGGGCAGTCACTTCACCTCAGTTTCCTCAACTGTAAAATCGATTCAATGCGATCTAAGGTCCTGTCCAGCTCAGAATTTAGGATCCTATGAAACCTCTACATTTCAATCTTACCATCGTATAGGACCTAAATTCTCACTCAGAAGATGCTTCTCAACTCAACTTTGAGGCTGTCCAGGTGGAACGGGCCTCACGGAGCACATAGTACATCATACACACAAAGAACGTTCACAAAAGTGGTCATACTGCCTCCACTCAGCCCTCCTGATCCTAACTCTCACACTAGCATGGAACAGCCCATTCCACATCTGGTAGAAGTTTTTCCTCATCTTGAGATTGCAACTCCTGCCCTACCACTTCCAGAGAAGAACCCTGGCACCAACCATAAATTGAATCCCTCTTCCATATGACAGGCCTTCATATGGCCCCAGACCAAATCTTCTTTTCATCCCTAATTCCTTCCAAGGTTAGTCACAGGCCCCAATCACCATGCAAACACCCCAAGTCACACTGGCAGACAGAGAATAGCACTTGTGTCTTCTCCTTCCAAGCCCTGCCCACCCCACAGTGAATGGCCTGTCCTAAGATCTTCTTTCCTTGACTTCCTTACCATCAGAGCCTCCCCTTGCTTACCAGCTGCTCTGACAGTGTCATGTCAGGCCTTCCTTCCATACTATCACCTCTCTTTCACGACACCAAGCTCACTTCATTCCAAACCCTCCCTGCAAATACCACCTCTTGCAAGTGTTTATGGGTCACAGAGGTCAACTGAATGCCCCAGTTCTGTTAGCCTTCTCACTATAGTTTGCAGTGAGTCTATCTCCCCCCCCCAAAAAAAAAAACCAACTCCCCCAATTACATTTTAAAAGCAGGACTGTCTAAGTGAGTACAAGTCCCCTCACCGCCCCCCCCCCAAAAAGAGCCCAGTTTGCTAAGAACCGTTCACACTATAAACAGCAGATGCCATTTCCATAGTGAAAAGAGAATGTGAATGTGTTTCTGGGTTGACAGGGCACAGCATTTACAAATCCAAACTCTGACTTGCTGTGAGTTCCCTTCCTGTAGGGCGCCCCAAAACAAAACAGGAGGGGTACACAGGCTTGCTTCACAGTGGTTTAATATGAACAGAAGTTGGATATGACATTGTCTGACATTAGATTGAATAGTTTTGCTGAATGAAAGCCCCAAGTTAGGATATATACACAGCAAAGATGGGGCGTCAGACACTCAGCACTTGTGCATGCTGAAGGAATGTCTTAAAAAATACAGAAGAGAAGCTAGAGCTCAAAAAAGGAAGCAGGTATTTCGACAACAACAACATTAGCAAGGTGGGCAAGGGAACAGAGCCTCTCTGGGAGCTACTCCTGGCACAGCCTCCCACTCCAAATCCCCCCTCCCCCAGATCAGGCTACGATGAGGAGCCTAGGTCTTCAGAAGGGGTGGGGAAGGCCCTCCTGTTGATGCTTCCTCCTCTCTTGCCCTGGCCATACCAGGGGCCACCTTCCAGTCCAAAGTCCAGGGTAGCTCCTAGCCCTAAAAACCTGCTTTGTACTAAAAGCTAGGGCAACTCCCAGCCAGCTGCTGTCCCTGGCCCAGCTTCTAGAGCAACCATTGGCAGTCCCTGAAGAGACAGGTACAGAAAGCTCAACGACCCTGTGATCAAAGTGGGGGAGGGGAGGACAATCCTTCTCCCTCAGCCCCATTTACCCAGCTCAAAGTGCTTGCCAGAAGTCAGACTACATTATTTGTTCAAGTAGCCCTGCCCTTTGGGAACAAAAAGTGGCGTGAGATTTCAAGGAGGAGGGAGAGTGGGATGGAGTGCTTTCTGGCCACTGGGAGCTTCAGAGACAAGAAACCATTCTCTGTCTGCACCATCACCCAATAGGGAAGTGTCTCCAAGGCAGACCACCCTGGCAGTAAGATTTCAGGAAGAGCTGCTGACCCACACTGGTCAATTAAGGATGGACAGTGCAAAGCCAGCCAAGCAGAGGAAGCAGCTAGGGGCCTGGAGAGCAGGAGAAAGCCAATGGGAGCCCCTCTGCTTCCCCAGAAGTTCATTGTGACTCTGAGGCAGCTAAGCATGATGGGCCCAGCAAATCCACAAACCTGGATGCTTAGCTTCTGGGCTGATGACTGCCCCAGACAGCAACATAACAGGGAGGAAGGGAATCAAGAAAACGTAGAGAGAACTGGGAGAGCCCATGGAAGTCTACCATCCCACAGCAGGGCAAAAGGAAGGTTCCATGCAGGTAGAAGGGGCAGGGTTGCTCCCTGCTCAGAGTCCCAGGTTAAACCTTGGAGTGGGGAACCTCCCTTAGACTCCCAGCATCGCTGACCTGTTTGGCCAAGTGCCACTGAAGCACCAGACCCCCAGGCTAGCCTTGTTGCCCGAGAGGAAGCCCAAGCAAGTGCCTTTTAGTTCAATTCCTGACCCCCTCCCTCCTAAAAGCCCAGGACCTCTGCCCGCAGCTTCCCACCTCTCCTTAGAGAGAAGGATCTTAGAAGAGTGCCCACAGTGTGGCCAAGTGCCAGGGAGAACGATGGCAGACAGACAGTCAGGCCGGGGGACGACAGCCACTGCAGATCAAGAGAGAGAGAGGCTTAGTGTAAAAATCAGTGTCATTTTGCCAGGAAGGTGGAGGGCAGGCAGCCAGAGGGCTTTCCTATTGGCGCACCTTCCCGGGAACGTAGTTCCTGTCGATTGTCTCCTCCTGCAGGAACATGTGTAGGCAGCGCTCATTCTGAGCCAATGGGTGCCCGGCGATTCTGTAAGGGAACCAAGATGGCCGATGTCAGTATCAAAGGCCGGAGAGAACTAGAAACAGCAGCAAAGGCAAAGAGAAGGGCCTAGGCTGGGCACAGCAGTAGGCCTTACCTGGGCTGCTTCATGCAGCCCAGCAACAGCTCTGTGGCCTCTAGTTCACCAGGACCGCCTTCAGCTTAGAGTTAGTGCTCTCAGGGGAAGTCGGTTGAAATGGTTTCCCAGACCCACGTCTTAACATGCACCACCTGCAGGGGACTGAGGGATGACACGTCCTAGAGTAATGGGATCAATCTTCCCCAAAGAGGAAATGGCCCATACTGCGCACAGCACTCATTCTTGAAGATAGGGCAGAGGAAAGGGGTAGCTCTCAGGACATCAGCTCACTTGTTAATAAACTGTTCGAGGCCCTGCCTCCTCTCCTCGATGAAGGACTCCTCAAAGATGCCTTCGTCTCCTCGGAAGGGGAGCTGCCGCTTCAAGGCTTTCCCAGGCAGCGGTGGCACTACAATCTGTGGGCAGACCCCAAACATCAACCACTGGAGGACATGGAACAATAGATCAGGCCCATCACGTCCCACAAGCAGCACTTCAGGAGAACTAAGGATGCAAAGGGACTAGGGACAGTGAGTCCAGCAGGGACTTTGGTGGGAGGGCAGAGATGCCCTTCATGATATCACATCCAAACATTATTGCTCTCTAATAATCCATTTTAGATGGCACATTCCCGCTATTTCTCTAGCCCTTTCTTATTTCTTATTATATTCTTAAGCCTATTTGTGCCTGGCCTCGTACGTAGCTTTTCCACGGTATCTGTCTAATTAGCCCCGCTGAAGCATCCAGTGGTGCCCACCCTTGCCACTCACTCCCTCCACCGGCTTGGTGTCCACACCTTACTGTCTCGCTCCAGCTCATTCTTTAGCCACTCAAAGTCACTGTAGCGCCGCCGTACACATGACTCCTTCAGCTTGAAGATAGGGAGGTTTGTCTGTAGGGAAAGGAGGAATGAAACAGGGGAGGAGGAAGGAACTGTCAGTCCATACCCGCACAAACACCACAACCTCTCAGGCAGCTTCTAACAGAGATGCACTTCGGTCAGCTTTATGTTCCTGGCTCCTTCCTCACAGAAATGCTAACCCTTGTCCAGGCTTGACCTGGGCCATACTCATGCCTTCCATTTCCTGAATGGAACAGGAATCCAAACTCAACGAAGTTATGCCTTCCCCACCCTATCCCAATGTTCCCGCAACCCCACCTCCTCCAGGTAGCCTCTCCAGAGGACTCCAGCAGCCCTCACTGACCTCCTTGGAACTCTGACACTATCCAGACTGTACCGACCAATTCAGCCCTTATACAATACAATACTGATGTCGTAGCCTTCTGCTCAACTACACTGTGAAGCCCCTAGATGGTGGAGAACAGAGCTCCAACTTGGGGGAGCTTTGATGGTGCTAAAGATGTAGTGGGCTGACTGGCTGATCATGCCACGCTCTCTAGTTAACAATTTAGCCAAGATTGGCCCCTACTCTGAAAACTTCGTGGGAAAGAGCTGTTCAGTAGACTCTGGTTTTCTATGGATTGTTCCATGGTACCAAGCAGCTCAGTCCTAGATCCAAATCATTCAAAAGGTCTCATGGTAACTGGTCCTCTTGAGGTAACTGGACATCTATGGCTGAAGAAAAGAAGGAAATATGCATTTATTAAGCACCTACTGTGTGCCAGGCCCTATGCTTAAACACTTATGATTTCATGTGGTCTCCACAATGATGACCCTGAGAAGTGGGTGCTGTTTATTATCCTCACCTAACAACTGAGGAAACTGAGGCAGTCAGAGGTGAAGCCTAAGGTCACACAGCTAGTCAGTGTCTGAGGCTGGATTTGAATTCAGGCCTTCCTGATTCCAAGCCTGGCTCTCTGTGCACTGTGTCTCCCCCAGTGGAGTGATTCACAGGCAAAGAGTTTTGCCAATAGACCCTGGGTAGGAATAGCTAGATGAGAGGGGCTGTGTTTCCCATCAATTTAGGGCAAAGTGTGGAACTGAAAGGAGTCACTTTCTATCCCTTTTTCCTAGCCCCCAGAAGCTAGAACAGGGTATCTAGGAATCTTACCTCAGGGCTGCCCTTCCTCTTAGTCTGACAGACTTTTAAAGGACAGGCTGGAGGTTGCCTTCTCCTCAGTCAGTTTCTGGGCCCAGTTATCCAAAATGGAACCTGAGATCAGCTTGTAGCCACTAAGGTACCATGTCAGGGCAGAAGGAGGCATGTATAAAGAATGATTTCATTATTTTAAACTTTTCTACAAAAAGGTGTTGCTGTCTTTAACTCACTACCTACTAACCCTATAAGTAAAAATGACTGACACCTAGACCACAATCTAATTCTTCTCCTGAACCTTCTTACTTGAGAAGAGCTGAAAAAATTCAGGCAGCTTCCTGAATCTTATGATGCCATGAAAGGTGCCAGCAGCAGAACCAAGAACAGGAAAACCCCTGTAAGGAGCCACCAATCACCAGGGAGCATTCTGCAGACTTCCTCTGCCTCAGGAATGACAGTAAAGGGCCTGCTGCATAAGAAGGTCATTTCCTGGAAGACCTAACCCACAAAGCAGATGTCAAAAACCAACTCCTCTTTTCTGTTTCAGTAGAGATGCTCCTGAAGTAGAACCATCGGCTGTTCCAACATGGATGCTCTACATAAAAGCGGAGGGCAAAGAAAGTCAGAAAGCCCAAGTGCATTCGGCAATTTCTGTTCCCTGAAAGTTCAACCCATAGCAACCGTGCTGCTCCATATGCCCTATGGTGCCAAGGCTCTGAAGGACTTTTCCAGACTCTGTGCTGCCTCGGGGCATCTGGCTCAACATCCTTAATCCATAAAAAGAGAAGAGTGGACCCAATGGTCTCCAATGTCCTTTCCAGGAGTCAAATCTGTGAAGTCAGGAGTCCCTCCTGGACCAAATAAGGAGGGGTAGTGGCAGAAATATCCAGCTGGAAGGGGAGGCTACGTTGTGCACTGAATAGAGCACTGGTCTGGCCCTGGAGTCAGGAGGGACCTGAGTTCAAATTTGACCTCAGACACTTAACACAAAAAAACCAGCAGAGTGACCTTAACCCCCCAACTGCCCTGCCTTCCCCCTTCCAAAACGGAAGGAGAAAAATTGAGTGTCTTTTGAGTTGCTTTTCCCAAAGCACCCACTGGTGACCTAAAACCAAATGGCCAGCTAAGCAACCTTGTTGCTGCAAAAAAATCCTAAAAAAAGGCAAGAGTTCAATGATATGAAGAAGGCTTTGCAGAACCCGGAGAACAAGTTATAGAGTGACCATGATACTGGAAAGACCAACAACTTTGAACACCTTAGGAACTGGGCTGGACACAAGGGAGCCAAACACAGTTAGAGAGGACTCAGACACAGTGTGTGAGGCAACACACTGCCCCCCTCCAGACAGCTGCCAACTCAGAGGGCAGGGTCTTATTTTGCTCGACTAGACGTTTTTGTGTAGTGGGGTTTGTTTTTCCTGTTGTCTCAATGTCTCCCTCAATGGTGGAGGGAGAGAATTTGGAACATTTTTAGAAAATAACTGTCAATATAGTTACTATGACTATAAATATCTATAAAATAACTAAAAAGAAAATTGAATTTACAAAATTAAGAGGCTTTTGGCAGCCATGAGTATAAAACTGGAAATCACCATTCTATAAACCAAGATTTAAATACGAGTTTACAGTGTGAGCCCGTCATACTGCAAAGAGTGGGAAGGACTTAGGAAAATGTAGTGAATAGCAAGCTTTTACACACTGGTTAGTTGTCACTGTTGCTTTTTCCCAAGTCTAGTCAAGGAGACCCCAAAGGGAGAGTTTCCTCCTCCCAAGCAAGCCTAAGACAAAGAGCTATTTACAGCCCATGCCCGAAATTCTCTTCTCTTTGAGAACCAAAGCACTCATTAAATCACAGGCTGAAAACCCAATTCCCCAGGCCTTTCCCAGCCTCGCTCAAAGAGCTTTCCCATCCCTGGAAAAGTGCCTCCTGTGCAGGCTCACACCTCTGCCAGGGCTGATCCTCCCCAGTAGCCTCCCTCTGCTTATGCGCTGAAGAAGGCTGGGAGAGCTACAACTTGGGAACCCCAGCGCTGAGCCGAGATCTGGGGGAGCCACGGCTTGGAAGCAGCGCTGTGGCCGGGCCTGGCCTCCAAAGAAGGGGGTCTCTGCGGGGGCCTGGCCTCCAAAGGATGGAGCCTCTCCCAGAGGGCCCGGCCTCCAAAGGAGGGAACCTCTCCCAGAGGGCCCAGCCTCCAAAGGAGGGGGTCTCTTCCAGAGGGCCTGGCCTCCAAAGGAGGGGGCCTCTCCCAGAGGGCCCAGCCTCCAAAGGAGGGGGTCTCTGCAGGAGCCCGGCCTCCAAAGGAGGGGGTCTCTGCGGGGGCCCGGCCTCCA
>NW_027187258.1:1544443-1580370 GCF_028583685.1 Petaurus breviceps papuanus | reverse complement strand
CTCTCCCAGAGGGCCTGGCCTCCAAAGGAGGGGGTCTCTGCGAGAGCCCGGCCTCCAAAGGAGGGGGTCTCTGCGGGGGCCCGGCCGCTGCGCGCCTCCGAGCCCTCTCACGGCCCGGCCCGCCGGGAGACACAAAGATGGCACCGGGCACCCAGCAGCACGCCCTCGGGGCCGTCTCGGACGCTGTGCCACCGCCCCCTGCCTCGGCTGCTGCCGCTTGGAGGCCTCAAGCTACAGACCCAAGGGCTCCATCACCAAAGGTGCGGCTGCAAGGGCGCGAGCCCGGTTCCCTCGCGTACACGCAGCGGGCGGCGCCCCGGGGCCATGCTCGTGCCCGCTCGCCGAGCCCGCGCCCGGAGAGGCGAGGGGAGGGCAGGGGGAGGGGGACGGTCTCGAGGCCCCTCCTTGCCCCGCCCCTGCAGGGGCGCGCGCGCGGGGACCGGGGGCGCGCGAGCCCGCTCCCCCTCCCCCTCCCCTCCCCGGGCCCGCACCCCCGGGCCCCGTTCACTCACCCGCATCCGGACCTCGTAGGTGGTGAAGCGAGCTCGGCCCACGCCCACCGTCTGCGGGTTGAAGATGTCGATCTCCAGGAAGTTGCTTGGCGGCCCGTAGGCGTCCGTCAGGTCCTGAGGCTTCGAGTTAAGGCGCCGAGTGTCCGCCACCGCCGCGTCCGACATCTTTCCGCACCCGCTCCCAGCGCGCGAGCCCGAGCGGCCCAGCGGGGGGGGGGCGGGGGGGGGGGGGGGGGGGGGGAGGACAAGGGGGGGCGGGGGGCGGGACGTGAGGGAGTGGGAGGAGATCTGAGGAGGGAGGAGGACTAAGTGAGCCCCGCCCACCCGGCTGCCCGACTGCCTGACTGACTGGCCGATCGGCCAACCAATCTGCCCTCTCGGCTCCGGGCTCAGGCGACGGCGGGCAAGCTCTGCCCAAGCGCCGTCCCCGTGCCCTGAATGCCGCTCAGCCGCCGCCTTACGACCGCTATTAAATAGGCCTTATCCAGAGCGCGGGGCCCCTCTGGATACATTTCCCACCCCCTTCGCCCCCCACACGTATCTCCCTTTCTTCCCCCTCTCCCCACCCTCCCCTGCGCTTCAAACTCTTTGGGAGAGTTCCCAGCCCATTTCCCACCGCAGACTGTGTGGCGGGTCGCCGAGGGCAGGTGTGGGCCTCGGAAGCTCGGTTAGCCGTGCTCGGTCCCTGAATGTTAGAGCTGAGCGCCGAGGCCCCGGGGAGAGCCAGGGATTTGGCCAAGGTCACGTAGGTGACCGACTCGCTCCGACCCCGCCTACCGCACTGGTCCAGCACAGCCAGCTGATCCACGTGGCGGTCCCCCAGCTCCCCCCGCCCCCCCCCCCCCCGGGGCACCAAGGGACCCGCCGACCCCCGTGGCGGCCCCCCCGCCCCCCCCGCCCCCCCCCCCGCCGGTCCACACCGATGACCGACGCGCATTGTCTGAGCGCCTACCGCTTGCTAAGCTAAGCGCACTGCCCGAAGGCTGCGGAGACCTCGGGACGAATGGTCTCTGTGCCAGTGGCCTGCCTACGGGACGAGTCAAGCCCGCAGGGGTCAGGGGCCGGGTGTTTGCCCTCTTCAGATCCCCATGGCGTAGTTCAGGGCCTGGCACACAATAGGCAGCGCAGCAGTGCTGCTGGCCTAACTGCTTCCCGCAGGCTATTTCCTCCAGCACGCGCCACCCCCCCCCCCCCTGCCAAGGGCCATCCAGCTGGGGGAGGCTGTGGGCCAGCCTAAGGGCAGCGCGTGAAAAGGCAAATTCCCACAAAGCTCCGAATCCATTTATGGAGCGCCCAGCTGCTTCATGCGAGTCTGGGGCGTACTTGCTACTTGCTGTGTGACCTTGGCTGGCTTACTTTCTGCGTCTGGTCTTCCGTTTGTTTGCTGAAAACTTGTTTGCTGCCTCTTTGGGTTGTAGTGAGTCTCAAAAAAGATAAAGTATTATAATGCAGTTTGCAAACCTGACAGAACTCTAGAAAGGTCAGTTTGTAATTAAAGAGAAAGATTAGATTAAAAACAAAGCAAAACTACCCTTTGTAAGGGCTTTTCCAGCCCGAGGACAAGCCTGGAAGGGGTGCCCTCTCTACTAACCGACTAAGTGCTCACCCCTTCTCCCAATATTTACTCGGTTGTGGTCAGGGAAAGTGTTTTCTCTTGATAAGGCCTGGAAGATCTAAGATTACAAATGAGGCTGAAATGGCAATACAATGCCCCAAGGAAATTAGTGGTAAAAAGACCGACCACCCCTCCCCCCAATAAACATTAAAATATTTGTATCAGCCTTCGGGAAGTAGTAACAAAGTAGAAACCCAGTAGATCCAAGCTAGGTGGTTTCGGGTTGAATTTTGTAATCCGGAAGAACCGGTTCAGATCTTGCCTCAGACATAATTCGGGTGTGACCTTGGGCAAGTCACTTCACCTGTTTGCCTCAGTATCCTCGTCTGTAAAATGGGGGTCATACCAGCACCTCCTTCCCTCCCAAGGTTGTTGTGAGGATCATTTAAGATGGTGTTTTCAAAGATCTTAGCATAGCGCCTGGCTACTAGTTAAAAGCTAGCTAGCTAGTATTATGGGTGAAAATGCTCCAAATCATTAATGATTAGAGAAATGCAAATGAAAATAGCTTCAAGGTTCCCCTCCTACGTGTCGAATTGGAGCAGAAGACCGAAAAGGGAAAATGAAAAAAGTTGGAGCGGCTGTAGGAAAACAGGCGCATGAGTGAACTGTGGTCAGAGCTGTAACCACTGTGGACAGTAATTGGGCACTAGGTCCCCAGGCACTCAACAGCCGAACACCACTACTAGGGTTCTATGATCTACTGAGTAACAGAAAAGAAGGACGATCTGGAGAAAAAGAGTTCTAGTGTTCGAGCTAAGAACTGAAAGCTGCCCATCAATTGTGGGGTATAATTGAAAGAAAATATCATTATGCCCTTTAGAAATGGCAAGAGTTAGGGTTTTATAGAAATCTGGCGAGACTTGTCCGGCACGAACTGGCTCAGGATGAAGTGGACAGAACCAGAATACAGTAACGACATTGCCAAGACAAACAACTTGGAAAGACTCTCCACTACCAGGAAGGATAGAGAAACATGCCACTCACCTCCTTACGGAGAGATAATCGACTCGAGGTGCAGAATGACATAGAAAATACATGTTGGGATATGACCAATATTTGGATTTATCTACTAATATCTGTTATAAGGATTTCGGTTTGTGGGGGGGATGGGGGGGGAAAACTGCTTGTAAATTGGAGGGTAGGGGAATTACGTTTTCGAAGAGAAAATGTAGCTGATAAAAAAAGCAGAAAATATCAAAATTATTTTTAAATAAATAAAATGTAAATGAAGGCTTCACTGATGTGCATAGAGAACAAAGAATGATGAACACATATTAAGTAGCTCCAGTGTGCCAAGAATTATGCTAGGTTCTAGGGATAGAAAGACAAAAGTGAGGTAGTCCCTGCCCTCAAGGCGCTTACATTCTTTAAAAAAAAAAAAAACTTTATTGATTTTTTTTCCCCAAAGCCATTCTGAATATTTATTCTTTAGAAATTCACAATATTGCCACAATGGATTGTGGACCAATGGATAAACTGATATGCTGTTTATGCAGCAGGCTTCTTTTCAGAGGCAGGCTTCTTTTCGGCTACAGGCTTCTTTTGTGCAGCAGGTTTCTTTTCCATAGGCTTCTTTGCTGCTGGAGGCTTCTTTTCTGCTGGTTTCTTTTGCCCTGGAACCTTCTTTGCTCCTGCAACCTTCTTATTTATTACCTGCAAGCTTCTTCTTCTCAGCTGCTTTCTTTGCCTCCATAATCTTCTTTAGTGCAGCAGCTCTTTTGTTTTCTCGGATTCTCCGATGCTTAGCGTGGCGCAGAATTGTATTCCGGCGCATTGTCTTGGCATATGGCTTCAGTTTCGCCATGATTCTCAAGTTCTTCAGAGGATTCTTCTTGAGTGCTCCTCTAGGAATCTTTTTGCGTGGTGCACGGAGGGCCCTCCACATCTCTGGGCTTTTCAAAATCCTGGTAAGGTCTGTGTTGGTCATCTTGTGCATGGGAAGATTGTAGTGACTCTTCAGGGTGGCAGGCCTGTGCCATGTACCATACAGGTCATCCAACTTGCGGAAAGCACTTTCAGTCCAAATACAGAAACGCCCCACATGTCCACCAGGAGCAAGTCTCAAAAGGTTCAATTTACTCACATTAAGTAGAGTGATACCAGGAATGTTTCTGAAGGCCTTGATAATACCATTGTCTTCATTATAGATGATACAAGGTCCCCGACGCTGGATCCGACGACGGTTTCTCATTTTACCCTTACCAGCTCTCATTCGCTGAGAAGCATAGACCTTTTTCATATTATTCCATGCCTTCAGTTTCTTAAGCAGCAAAACTGCTTCCTTGGTCTTCTTATACCCCTCAACTTCATCTTCAACCACTAGAGGAAGTTCTGGGACTTCTTCAATTCGATGACCTTTTGACATGGCCAGTGCCGGCAGGGCAGAGGCTGCCAATGCAGAACAGATGGCATAACGTTTTTGTGTTGTCTTTACTCTGCGATGCCAACGGCGCCAAGTCTTGGTAGGAGCAAACATGCGACCTCCTCGGCACATATTTCCAGAGCGGTGAGTCCCTCCACCCCGTACACGAGGAATGCGAGCAACAGCTCTGCCAGTGCCCCAAGACTCAGCCCTGGTTTGATGACCTGCTCATTCACTGACAGCATAAGGTTGCCGGTTGTTTTTCCTCATATTGGTACGAACAAAATTCACAATATCTGGACTAATAGGAGCCTTAAAGACAGTAGGCAAGGTAACATTTTTGCCAGATACTTCCCCCTTTTCAGAGTACACAGATATCAAGGGGTGTACACAAGCCATGGCAGGTACTGGAGAGTAACTTTATTGATTTTTTAACATTCTTTTTATTGAGTTTCAAATTTTTTCCTTCCCTTCTACCCCTCCCCCCCATTGAAAAGGCAAGTAATATATCAATTATTCACGTGGAATCATGTAAAACATTTTCATATTAACCATGCTGCAAAAAGAAAGCAAGAAAATTAAAGTGATAAAAAATATACTTCGGTCTGCCCTCAGAGTTCATTCGTTCTCTATCTGGAGGTGGATAGCATTTTTTGCCATGGGTCCTTTGGAATTGTTTTGGATCATTGTATTGATCAGAGTAGTTAAGTCTTTCATAATTGGTCGTTGTTACAATATTTTCCTGGTTCTCTGCTCATATCATTTTTCATCAGTTCATATAAGTGTTCACAGGTTTTTCTGAAACCATCCTACTCTTCATTCCTTATAGTATGCCTTCACAATCACATGCCACACCTTGTTTACCCATTCCCTAATTAATTTCCTCTCAATTTCCAATTTTTTGCCACCACAAAAAGAGCTGCTATAAATAATTTTGTACACAAAAGTTCTTTTCCCTTTTTTTGCAAATCTCTTTGGGATACAGACCTAGAGGTGGTATTGCTAAGTCCAAGGTTATGCAGTTTTATAGCCCTTTGAGGGAACCTAGATATTGAAGTAGATAGAGAAATGGGCTTCGAATCAGGAACACTCCAGCTTTAACTGGGTTAAAATCCAGCCTCAGATACTTACTAGCTATGTGACCCTGGGCAAGTCACTTAACCCTGTTTGCCTTAGTTTCCTCTCCTGTAAAATAAGCTGAAGAAGAAAATGGCAAACCACTCCAGTATCTTTGCCAAGAAAACCTAAATGGGGTCACTAAGAGTCGGACATGACTGACAACGATTCAACAACAAAAAACAACAATAGCCCTTTGGACATGATTCCAAATTGTTCTCCAGAAAGGCTGGACCAAGAGTGCCTCAGCGTCCCAATTTTTTCCACAGCCTCTCTAGCATTTGTCATCTTCCTTTTCTGTTATGTCAGCCAATCTGAAGTGCTCCCTAAGAGCTGTTTTCATTTGCATTTCTCTAATCAATAGTGATTTAGAGCATTTTTTTCACATATTGATAGTTTTGATTTCTCCTTCTGAAAATTGCCTGTTCATATACTCTGAACATTTATCAATTGAGAAATGGCTCTTAGTTTTATTAATTTAATTCAGTTCCCTTTATAGTTGAGAAATGAGGCTTGGCTTTTATCAGAGAAACTTGATGGTAAAATTTCCCAAGTCTCTTGCTTTCCTCCTACTTTTTTTTGTTTGTGCAAAACCTTTTGTAATTTCATGTTATCAGAATTTTCCATTTTACTTCCAATGATTCTCTCTATCTCCTATTTGGTCATAAACTTTTCTAATCCATAGAACTGACAGGTGTATTTTTCCGTGAAGGAGCTTATATTCTAACAAAGGGGGGGTCACACAAAAGGGACAGAGGGTTTGCTTCTGCTTATCCTCAGGGATGTAAAGGAGACCCAAAGAGGCAAACGATTGTCAGACCCAGTCCAGAAGCAACGGTAACATCAATTTGTTTCTTGTTCCCATAGCTGGCGGGGGGGGGGGGAGGGGGGGCGCTAGAGTTGGGAGACGATGTAGGTATTGCAATGTTCAGATGGCAAATACTCGAACCCTAGGTAAGCCCTGGTTTTCTGGTGGATGGGATACAAAGTATGGTCTGGCATTGTAAAAAGTGAGTTAGGGAAATTTTCACTCATTCATTCACCCACTAATTAGGTCAAATCAGCCCCAGGATGGTATTTCTAGATTAATGGCTCCTGGAGGTACTAGGGTACTGATATCAGGAGTACGGAGAAGGTGCTCCAGTGAGGGGGGAAACCAAGTCAAGTGGATTTCAGAGGGATTTCATGGGGGCATCAGTTCCAGTTGTGACCTTTTTCTTGGTGTTGACAGAACCAGAGCTCAAGGATCACCAGGTCACCATTAACAAGCAACAGCCCTACTATGTTCCTCAGCCAGATGTGAGGTCATCTTACCTTCCTGTTCTTAAACATAATTGGGTGAGATTTCATAATTGCCCTTTCTGTGTGATACAAATCTTATTAACAGAGATTTCATCCTCCCATCCCTCCCCGGGATGTAGCAAACTGGGGAATCCTCTGCTTCAAGTCAGCTAGGTAGTGTCCCAATGCACAGAGCTCTGGAAGACTCGAGTTCAAATACCATATCAGACACTTCCTAATTAGTAAATCACACAGCTAGTCACAACACCTGTTTGTTTCAGTTTCCTCAACTGTCAAATGGGGATAATAATAGCACCTACATATCAGGGTTCGTGTAATGATCAAATGGAATAGTATTTGTAAACTGGAAGGCACAAAGTAGGCACTTCCTAAGCACTTGTGAAAGAAGACAGTCATTGATTGTTAAAAATCACACACACACGTACACACTCATATACACAGGCACACAGACACACAGGCATACACACAGACACACACACACACACATACACACATGTAAAGAGGCATTGAATTCTAGGGGCACTGAAGTGTTTGCCTCATCTAATAGGAGCAAGGTGGGTGACCCTAAGCAAGTCCCCAGCTCTCAGTGCCTTGGGCAGCTCAATGACAGATGAGCACTGGAGCTAGCTGATGGGATGGACCCAGGAACAGTCTCACAGGGTGTTGTCTTTGATCTTGAACTAGATTAAAGCAAGGCCTCATCACTGAGGGGCCAGGCATCTAAAAAAATAAAAGCATCTTTTGATAACTATTTTCCATATAGTTGGTTTCATTTGTAATCCTATGTATTTTATGTTTTCAAAAACCTGAGCAGAGGGTCCATGATATAGCAAAGGTTAATTCCTTATAGCCCCTTTGTTTTATAGATATGGAAACTGAGGCACAGAAAGGTGCTCACTTACCCATGTGACTCATAAGTGGCGGAGCCCAGACTTAATTCTAGGTTTTCTGACTCCAGAAGCCAGTCAATGGGTTTAAATGACTCCACTTGGCCCTCCAAGAACCTATCCGTCTTCCCACATCAATCATCGTTTTCTCTGTCCCCTACAGGCCACACTGACTTCTCTCTCCCATCTCAGAACTCCTGGTGCATTCCTAGGCAGTGCTACCTAGTTGGCCTTTGATGGTCCCCCTCCCCCAACGTGTTTCTCAAGGACAAGGACATTGTCTTATACTTATGTCATGCAGAGTTGGCTTCCTTTAGTGAGTCTCCTTCCCAACCAATGCAGGACACCTTTATCCGAGACTTTTGTGACTTACTCATTCAGCCTGTGCTTCAATAGCTTCCAGGTCAGTGGGAACTTAGGCCCCTCGAGACACCAGGCTTCACTCCAGTGGTGCCTTCACTACAGTGGTGCTTCCAACATGACTCACCTGCAAGTTTTTAGACTAGCTCCCCTCTGGAACTTAACAATAAAATAGCTCAGACTTGAGCCAGACACCTCAGTTAGCAAGTTACTCTAGGCGCCTCCCGATCACTGTTTGTTGTTCAGTCCTTTCAGTTGTGCTGGTCTCTTCCTGACCCCACTGGGGGTTTTCTTGGCAGAGATAATGGAGTGCTTTGCCATTTCCTTTTCCAGCTCATTTTACAGATGAGGACACTGAGGCAAAAAGGGTGAAGTGACTTATCCAGGGTCACACACTTTGAGGACAGATTTGTACTGAGGAAGATGAGTCTTCTTGACTCCACACTTAGGGATCTAGGCACTGAGCTGCCCAGCACCCCACTCCTTACCCCACCTTTTGACTCCTGATCCCCTGGTACCTACTGGATCCATTGTTGTACTATGCTCATGTGCTAGGAATTTGTTCATTAGGATTGAAGCCACCAGAGTCCTGGTCTCAGTGATCAGATTCTGCCCCAGCTCCAATTCAATTAGACAAGTTATTGATTAAAATTATGAAACTAATATAACCTGTATCCGATTGCTTACCATTTTAGGAAGAGGGGAGGGGAGAGAGAGAAATTTGTAACTCAAAATCTTGTAAAAATGAATACTAAAAATTGTCTTTCCATATAATTGGGAAAATAAAATATTATTTAAAATAAAATTAGCAACATACTAGGGTTGGGAGGGAGACCCAATGTAACAACCCTGCTCTCAAAAAGTTCATATTCTTATTAACCTATCTGTTGCTTCCCTCCTAGCCTAACCATGACCATAGGTCTTCCCCATCTAGATGTTACTCTAGCTTGCCTGGTGCAAGCCTCCCAGCTGTTCCTAGATGAGTAGGTGACCTCCGAGGGTTATTCCAACTCTATGATGAAATAAGTATCCCTAGTTCATTGAACCATCCAGACCCTTCACCTTCATGATCACCTCCTGTACACACTTCAGTTTCTCAGAATATTTTGTAAAGTGTGGTGCACAGAACTAAAAAAAAAAAAACGAAAACCAAACAATATTCTAAATGTCATCTGACCAGAGGACAAAACAATTGTACCACAATTTCGAATCACCTAGGTACTATATAGGTGTAGGAATGTGCTGGTAAATATTTAACAACAGGATCTCCAGGGGAAGAGTGTATACAGAACACACTTTTTTTGGTTGCTTTTTGGAGGGTAATTGGGGTTAAGTGACTTACCCAGGGTCACACAGCTAGTTTTTGTGTTAAGTGTCTGAGGCTGGATCTGAACTCAGGTCCTCATGACTCCAGGGCCAGTGCTATATTCACTGCGCCACCTAGATGCCCCCAGAACACACTTTTAAGGTTAATCCACATTATCACCATTTTCTCCATGACTATTTTAAGTCTAGACAATCACCACACACAGGAAAACCAGCCCTGAACTGTCATGTTGTGCATTTCTGAGGGTTAAATGCTTACAGTTAACACTTCATAATTGTCTTTTGGAGTGGATTCTGGCACACTCCTGCACTAGGTGCCTCTGGGAAAAGGATCTGAGAATGCAGAGTTACAAGGGAGGTTCTGTCATCCAGTCAATACCTGAATTTGGATTAATGACAAATGGTACTGTTAAAAATATTTTCCTCCAGGTAGGTCTTTTTTTTGTTGTCAATGTTTTGTTTCTTGGAGGTTACTCCATGGGGTATAGATATAAGATAATTGTGTGAAAGAGTATGAAGAATTTTAAAATTTTTCTTAAACATTTCCAATTATTTTTTTCAAAATGGTTGGACCAATGCACAGTTACATCAACAATGAATGTAGCATTCCTCTTTCCTGCATCCCCACCAACAAAGTCTTCTCCATCTTTTATCATCTTCTTCAGTTTGATGAGCAGGAAGTTGATTTTACATAGTTTTATGAAAGTGTTTTACATCACACACACACACACACACACACACACACACACACACCAGTTCATTGAAATTGACCAGTTTGTTGACTGTGTTTAACAGCAATATTGCACATCCATAGCCCCTTCCTTCTCCACTGAAAAAGAGAAAGCTGCATTTTCTCATCTCTTGTCTGGGGCCAAGTTTAGTCATTATAATTTCACAGCCTTTAGTTTCACTTTATTCGTCTTTCCTCTTACATTGTAGTCAGTGTGTATATTATTCTTCTGGTTTTACTTATGTCAGTCTTTAGCAGTTCATGGAAGTCTTGCCCAGGTTTTTCTGAATTCTTTATACTTATCATTTGTTATGCTGCAATACTATTCCATCGAATTCATGTGTAGCCATTTGTTTCCCCATTGTCCAACAGCTGTGTGATTTCAAACTCAGCTCTTGTAATTTGCACTTCTCTGATGATAGTCCTTTGGGGCACTTTTAAAGATGGTTATTGATAGTTTATTTTGCTTTTCTTTTTTTGAGAGCTATCTGCTCATATCCTTCGATGGCTTACCTATTGAGTAATAGCTTTCTATCTTAAAGATTTGGGTCAATTTCTTAGAGATTTTGACTATCTGACTTTTATCCCAAATATTTCATGCAAAGATTTTTTTCCCATCTCCTTATCTTTTCTTCTAATTTTAGGCGGATTGTGCCAAAGTTTCTCATTTTTATATGTCCAAAGTAGTTGATTTACCCTTTTGTTGAATTCTCAATGCTATGACTGGTCAAGGACTTCTTCAACATTCAATTAATAAGCATTGATTAAGTACCTACTATGTGCTAGGCACTGTGCTGAGTGCTGTATCCCCAGTCCCTCTAACTCTAACAATATGTCTTTTTATTTGTGCCTCATTTATTTTTTTGGAATTTCTCTTGGCTCACTGAAAGCAGTTCTTCTCTGAATGACCTTCACATTTCCCCAAAGGTCATTCTGAGTAAAGATAATGGTCTTTTTCAATATTTCCATCCATCTTTTCTGATCTCTGTCTGGTCAGAGACTAGACCATGCTGTGCTTGTTTTCCTGTAAGTTGCACTTATCTCATCTCTTGCACTGATTGATTGACTTTTCTATTTTTCTTCCAGTACCAGAAAATGTAAAAAATATTTTATTAGTACTCTTGTTAAAACTCTTCCCTACAAAGAAGAAAATACGCTGAAACGAAACAAATCAGCTCAGGGCATTTTTGTCACATGATCATTAGCAACTGATGCTTCCCCTTTTGAAAATCTTTTGTTCGAATCCTTTGACCAGGTATTCATCACAGACTAAGAGTTATCACTGTTACTTTTTAACACTTTCTTATATCTTTTAGATGTCACATTATCTGTTCTATTTCCCACAAATATTCTCCCAATCTCTTATTTATCTTAATCAAAAACAAAAGGCTATCTGCTTGATAATTTTCCTAGCAACACATGGCACTATTAAAGAAAAAAGCAGCAACTGAAATGTCTAATAACAGGAAAATGGTTAAATAAATTGCAATACATATTTGCTTTTTGGAGGGCAATTGGGGTTAAGTGACTTGCCCAAGGTCACACAGCTAGTAAGTGTTAAGTGTCTGAGGCCTGATTTGAACTCAGGTCCTCCTGACTCCAGGGCCAGTGCTCTATTCACTGCGCCACCTAGCCGCCCCCAAATTGCAATATTTTACTACAGTGAAATCTTCTAATTCAATTGAGACCAACAAGGATAAGGAATCTGTAAAGACCAAAGATTGAATGACGTGGGTTAAAGGTTATACTTTGCTGATTTCAAGGGAACACTCCATCCACAGAGATCCCCCCTCCCTATCAAACCTAAATTTCAATTTCAAATGACCTTGATCAACCTGGTCAAAAGTAGCAGGAAGTTAGCTTGGCAAGACTCAATCCTACTAAAATCTATGTTAGCTCTAAGTGACCCCTACGTTCTTTTCCAAATGCTCATGAAATATCTATTTAATCATCTGTGCTAGAACTTTGCTAGGTACCGATGTCTGTAGTTGTTCTTCAGCCTTGAAAACCAAGATGCCATTTGCCCATGTTGAGTGTTTGCCAAGCAATCGTCAGAGATTGCGCAGTACTCATGTGCATTTTGGGGTACCTTCACTTATCATTCCTGCTGTCCTCAAGAGTTCAATTCGCTTGGAACATCTCCTTTAGACCTTCTCTTCCTGGCTTCTTAGACCTCATTTGGCCTATGATTGCTTTTTTTTACAGTGGGTGGTGCCCGTTCAAGTTGAGAAACCATTCCCCTTGCTGAAAGAAACTGAAATTGCCCCCAAAGAGTTACAAAAACATTCATACCTTTCGAGCCAGGCACTTACTCCACTTTGCAGCTCATACCCGATGGCCGGGAAACACCCATCTGCACAAAACTGACCATGGCAACATTATTTGTACTAGCAAAAGAAACAAAATAGGAACAAATTATGTGCCCAGCTACTGGGGAATGCTTAAAGCAATTGTAATATTCTTATGGTGCAAGTCAGGAGGAATCCAAGAGCTACCAAATGACCTACCACAGCAAATCAGAGGAGCGCTAACAAAGATGGCAGCAGAGAGTAGCGAAGCTCATAGTAAAGACAGTGGACACACGGCCGGCGCTCTCTTGGACTTCATGCTCGCTTTTCCTTCTTTTTTTAACCAATCTAGCAAGAAGAGACTAGAATGGTGTGAATGGTCATTCGCAGCCACTCTTTCGGGTTGCTTACTAAACCAGGGTTGGTTTTTTTTTTTTTAATGGGCTTTATTATTTTTTAATTTTGCTTTTTCTTTGACTTGTTTATAGCTTTTTACTTGCCCTTGCTCATATGATACTAATTTCTTCTTTCTTTGCTTTTGCTTCATATATTTGAACATCAGTTATGGATTGATGAAGTTTAAGGTAAAATTTATCAATTAAAAGTTCACTTTTCCAAAAGGCTGAAGGAGTCAAACATATGTGCTTTCCCTGACACTTGGTAACACTGCACCTTCCTACCTCCCTGGAGATGGCCTCTCCCTCCATTGTTCTTCTTCCAGGGTAAAAAGCCCTTTTCTTTTCCTTAATCCTTGTTCTGGAGTATCGGGTCCTTCTGGGCTCTGACGTTCTTGACATTCTACCAATATATTCTGCTCACTCTTCCGAATTCATCCTTGGTTATATGCCCTTCCTTCTATTTTTTTAAATTTCCATAAAATCCTCTAAATCTAATCTCATCAGAGAGCATCCTGTGCAGCAACACTGGTTTCTTTTTCCTTGTCAGAACTTTTGCATTTTGGAATCTCTCATCTCTTGTAAACTGCCAATCCTATAGGATTTTAGAGCTAGCAGGGGATTTATAGATTATCTAATCCAACCCCCTCATTTTGGTTTGAGGAAACTGAGGCCCAGGGGTAGGGAGGGGAACATATCAGACTCTGGAGAATGTTCCCAACCCTTGCTATTTATGAACACCAAACAGATCTGCTACAGCTTCAGCAAGCCACTCCCCACTCCCCACAGACCCTAGCCCTAGCCTTCTAATCAGATCACGCCTTCTGACAGTTACCCAGCCAGCTCAACAACTTTACTGGGAGTGGTTGTTCCAGCTCTGGGACAGAAAGGCTCTTCCCTAATTTCATTGGAGTGGCCTTGGAGTCCTGTGTGGTCGAAAAATGAGACCTATTACACTATAGAGGGCCCCAGAATCACCCATCCTAGGCACTACGAGTCAAGAGGTAAAACCACTCCCAAGGAGCAACTGACTCTATGTCAGTCTTTCTTTCACCTAGATGATTCCTCTTCTCTTCCAAACAGCTCTAAATTAGGCACCTGCCACCCAACCCCTGGAATCCCGAATGCATTTGGGTACTGTCGCAGCAAGCACCCTAGCATCCCCAGGATGGCTGCTAGCACAGGTTCCTAGATCTGCTTTTCTAAAGGAAAGCAACTCAAAATGGATTAACAATCTTCTTTAATCAAACATATGTCTTTTACCTAGTTCAGGGGAAAAAGGTCAGCACCCCGAACTTCAGAGAATACAGAGGTTACAAGCAAACAAAAAATACAGACAGAGAAACAGATCAGCAGACAGGCTTCCAGCTGTCTGACCACTACATCCATACCTAGTCAATTACCAGAGAGGGAAGCACCAACATCTGGGTTTTCAAAGTCGGGGGCTCTCAATGGCTGCCCAGAGTCTCATCTGATCAAATTACAGAACACTTCTCAAAGTGAGCCCCAAAGCAAAACCTCACATCAGGGTATATATAGTCTTCTCCTGGGTCAGAGAATGTCACAACCCTCTTGACCCACTGCCCAATCACAAAGTAACAAGGTGTGGGTGTTCCTGAAAAACAAGCCTCCCACCTCAGGCTCCATGTGACCACATTCAGCCTATTAGGGGGCAGAGTATATTTTCAAATCAAGGAAGGTTCTCAGAGTCACTTAAGCCTATCAAAGGGCCTAGGGGCAGGGAAGATCTTCAGATTCCCATTCCCATAACAGGTACCTAATATTTCATGGCTTTGGGTTTGGGTCTGCGCCACCAACTATAAGAAGTCCAGTTGACCATGTTCTGTTGGGGTTTGGAGAAAAGGAAAGATTTGGCCCACTCCCCACAAGGCTTAAACTGTTTGGAGTGATAAGAGGAAGGAACTTTAGGTCTTCCTCACCCCATCAGTCAGGTAAGTCATTCGAAGACTCTAGGAATTCCTTGGTCTGGGTTAAGTAGATGACTTGTCCAACCAGGAAGACTCCACCCTATCTGGGACAAAAGTCAGACCTGAATGTCCCAATTTCTCCTTTGTTGCCTACCTCAATTCATGCCTCAGTAAAGGAAGAAGTGTCCACGAGGGTGGCACTTGGAAATTGCAGTGAGAATTGGTCATAAATCCTTCCTTCCCCCTCACATCTTGGGCTGCTTGTACCATGCACTTACACCATATCAAGCCATAACCTGCACCCAGGCACATCTACAAACCAAGAACATGATATGTGTATTGAGAGAAGCTATGTAGCAGGATACAGGGATGAGGACCATGGGACAGTGATCCCTGCCTCATTGCTGCTGCAGAGAAATAAATGTGCCATACAGCCATTGTTCCCCACTGAGATCCACTGAACCCTTCTTCCTTGGCTGGCCCTGGCCCATGGACAAGCCTTTACTCTTTTAAGCCAGTCTTTGGGGTTTAAGCCATACAGTCCAGACCACCACAATGTCTCCCCTGGGTTATGGAAATTGCCCATAGCTATGAAAAGAGTCCTTGGACTCAAAGGCTAGGAAGACTTTCCCATCCTACCCAGGACATTTCCTAACTGTGTGACCCTGGGCAAATCAGTGAACCTTTCTGAACCTGTTTCCTCCAGTATCAACTGGGGATAATAATGCCCATAATGCCTCTCATTCAAGGGTATTGTGAGAATCCAATAAAATTACCTATTTCAAGTGCTTTGGGAAATCACTTTAGAGACATCAGCTCTTTTGAGGATTTTCCTCCTCCTTCTTGCTCATTCTTATCATTTGGCCTTGGCCAAGATACTCTGTTTCATCAGCCCTCCCAGGGGTGAGTGTTGGTAACACTGGCTGCAAGCACCGCAGGTTTCCACTCTGATGTCCCTCCTGTGCTGGGGCCTTCTTGATGCATGATTTCAGTGGGTCAAGGCCTCCAGCTGTAAGCAGAGTAAAGATTTAGCAAGACCTCTCACAGGCATGTGGGTGCCTCTCCCATGTACATCCCAAGAGCCTTGGAACTTGGTTTCTTTTCACTTTGGCCAGACTGGACCCAACAACTCATAATTTCACAAGCCTTCTTTTGCAAGTAGGTTTGTACTTTGGGGAGATGTTGTGGCCTAGTGGAAGGGACACTGACTATAATCTATAGTCAGAGGACTCGAGTTCAAATGTGCCCTCCAACCCTTCCTCTCATTGTGACCTTAGACAAGTCCCTTAACCTCCTCGGGCCTCAGTTTATCATCTATAATGAGAGCGGGGAGCCCTCTGAAGTCTCCTCCAGCTCAAGACCTAGGATCTTCGTCTTCCTTTTAGGAGAGAGCTAAGGCACTACAGGGAATGAATAGATGAATGGGAGGAAAAGGTTGGTGAGGGGGAAGGGATCCATCCCCACAGAGAGACTGATTTCCCAGAGCAGAAGGAGAGGCTGTAGCATGCAGGGAGGGCACCTCCAGAAACATGGTCTAGGACCAGAACCATACCTTTCCCAGATGACTCCTTCCACTTCTTCTGGGAGGCCTTAGAATTCTTGTTTACTTAGAGAAAGAACATTTCAGAGCCTCTCAGCCTCAGCAGAAAAGAGAAAGCAGGAGCCCTGGCACTCTGAAGTCCTCTCCCAGCCCCAGGATGAGAGAGTGGAAAGAAAGTATCCCAATTTCCCCCTCCCATAAAAAGGACCTTTTTAAAAGGGAACAAGTGTCAAAGAGGAAGGAAGAAGCCCCCTCCCCTACTCAGCAGTGGAGATTTCTATTTCAAACTGCAGAATACCTAAAGATCATTGTCCCCACCTTTTCTTTCCTATGGCTGGGATGGCTAGAAAATGGCTTTGTGGCAGTATATCTTAACTTCCTTGGCCTCTACATTGACACATTAGATAGCAGGACAGAACATGTGTCTTTTTCAAGGCCCAGTTTAATCTAATGGGGGGCAGTGAAGAACACCCTTGGGGACCTGTTGTAGATTGTGTTCTGCCAAGTTTTTGCTTGGGAGTCACAGAGTGACCTTGCATAGTTTTGCTGGGCCTAGTTTCACTTAATGTTTTAATCCTGGGTAAAATTTGCTTCTAAAAATGTCACTTCATGAAATAAGACTTCAGAATAACCAAGGGGTACACAAGTCAGGCCTGAGGAGTCAGGGGCCCTATGGGAAGGTCCAACTCCACCTTTGGCCCCCTTGCAGTCCCTGGGCCAGATGTCCTCTTCAGAGGTGCCTCTCAGAAGCCTTCCTATGGCTGCAGGGCTAACTCTGACGGATTCAAGAACTATAGCCTGCCAACAGCCCCCAGGATAGAGGGGCAAGCTCCCTGCAAAAGGTTCCCTTGTGAACTTGAGGAAGTAACCCCCAATGGATGAGATGAGCAAGCTGAGCCCTCCCCCTTCCCCTAACATGATTAGTAAATGTGTTTGCTCTCCCCAACAGCCTAGGAAGGTTCCCAACCTTCACCAGCCTAAATGGAACTTGGCAGAAATAAGCAGTAATCTCGGACATTTGTGACATGTCAATGACATCTTCGGACAGCAAGGTGGTCGCTAGGCTAGACGGACTCTGGAAGAAGGGAAGAGCCATCCGAGAAGCTCTGGTCGCTGTTCTGAGATGGCTCCCGGCCAATGCATCCTCCTGCTCCTCCTCTTCCTCCCCCCAGCAGATCAGTGGCTCCGGCCGATGACCGGCCACGAGGGGGGCGCCTGCCCCTGCTGTGGTGGCGGCGGTGCCCTGGGGGCTCCTCCCCAGAAGGCTAGCTGCAGGAGTCCTGGGAGCCCCTCAGAGCAGAAATGGCCCTCGTGGCATGGCAGCAGCAGGGTAGGCAGGATTGATGTGATTAGCCTTTAAGGCCATCATGTTCTTTTTGCTCTGATTCAGTGCTCTCCACGCTCCTTTTGGATTCTGATTTCCTTTCAGAAACAGACAGTTTGACTGGAAAAGGAATGTGCTGACCATTTCTCAAGGTAAGGTAAGAAATCAACATTCGGAATTTTTACAAAATTGGTCTCTTGTAAGTTTGGTTTGGGCAGGGCATTGCCCTAGGAACTGATTACCTCTGGGTGAAATAATAGCAATTATGGTGCTAATGATGATGGCTGGTATTTATACAAGGCATCTCCCCAATTTCTGCAAATGATTCATAAGTTTTTAACCTTTCTTAGCATCAAGCTGCCCTAAGAATTTTGGTATACCCTAGATAGTACTTTAAGGATTAGACAGTGTTCCGCTGGACAAATAAAGTTTTTAAAACCAGCCAAGCTAATGAGAAGGGGAAGAGTGGCTTGCATACTAGACTGGAAGTCAGGAGGCCAGGTTTCAAATCTCTGTTAGTCAAGTGAGTGCTTTGGATGAAATGATCTCTAGTGCTCTTTGCAGTTTTCAATCGATGGTCCTTCCACTCTGACTCTCAGGAACATCGATTTCTAGCTTCGAAGGAGTGAAGGGAAGAATTAGTGAAGTCCAAGCCCTTCATTTTCCAGGGAGGGCCCAGAGAGGGGAAGGTCACACCAGCAGATGGTAAGTGGTCAAAGGAGGATTTGCAGCCTTGTTCTCTGGCTCCAAAGCCATGTCCCCTTCCCCTGGACCACACTTAAGAGTGGTGTTCTCCTCAGCAGGTCGCTCGACCTTCCTGGGCCTGTTTATTCATTTGGAAAATGGAGATGATAATAACCCTTATGTTCTGTCCCTCATGGGATTGGGATAAGGGGAGCTCTTTGCAAAGTTTAGACTGCTAGAGAAATGTCAGCACTAATTCCAAATGGCAGCATCCTAACCACCCCACTTGTTAGCTCGGCCTTGCGATGAATGTCTATCCTTGCCAGGAACAAGATTGCAGCTCTGATTTGCCTATTAGTGTGCTTTGAAGTACTGCCCAGTTTGAACAGCTCATGTCTACAGTCCCTGTACTTTGGAGTTGTCCTGTCTTTGGAGACTTCATATCAGACAGCATCAACAGATCCCCTTCTGGCCACTCCCACAGCCCCCACCTGAGTTTGGGACTCTTGTCAATTTTCACCAGGACTATGACAATAGCCTCCTGATAGGTAAGAAATTCACCATGTGCAGAATCTAGAAGCCAGGGATGGTCATAGAGGAAGAATACAAAAGCAGGACTCAGTAGGAATCATTGCAGCAGGATTAAAGCTTGGAGTGTGAGAAGCTAAGGACAACATGAAAGAGTGGACCCTGGGAAAAAAAGAGGACCCTCAAAGAAGGGGGAGGGAGAAGATTATGATAACCGATGAAAGGGAGAAGGCTTAAATAAAAATGTTCAAAATTGGGAGAGAGACAGAGAGAGAGAAGGACAGAGGAGAGAGACAGAGACAGAGAGGGAGAGAAGGAGAGAGAAAGAGAGACAGAAAGAGAGACAGACAGACAGACAGAGAGACAGACAGACAGAGAGAGAGAGAAAGAGAGAGATAGAGAGAGAAAGAGAGAGACAGAGACAGAGAGGGAGAGAAGGAGAGAGAAAGAGAGAGAGACAGACAGACAGACAGAGAGACAGACAGACAGAGAGAGAGAGAAGGACAGAGAGAGAGAGAGATAGAGAGAGACAGACAGACAGACAGAGAGAGAGAGAAGGAGAGAGAAAGAGAGAGACAGAGACAGAGAGGGAGAGAGAGAGACAGAGAGAGAGGAGAGAGAGAGAGAGGATTAACTCTTATTTTGGCCTTTGTTTTTTTCTGCCAAGAACAAACATGGCTAAGAGGGAATTGATATTGAAGATAAGTAACAGGACACCGAGTTGTCCAGTGTGCTAAGAGACTTGGTGAATGTGACTGCTAAGCCAGCTAGTGGTCAGTGAGAAATTGGAGGATTGCAGAAGGGTCCATTTCAACAGAAGGAAAGAGAATGGAGCCAGAATACTTCATGCCAGTGGGCATTCCCAAATGCATTCATCATTTAAAAGGATGCTTAGTGACCATCTACAAAAAGAAGCAGCGATCACAAAAAGCCCCCAAGAATAGGTCATACCAGATTGACCTTATAACCTTTTTTCTCTGGTTTTGAAATCAGAGGTCAGAGGAATGGTGTCAATTTGATTACCTAGATTTTAGCAGAGCATTTGACCAAGTTTCTTATGCTATTCCAGGGGAAATCTCTATGTGAACTACATAAGACTTGAATTTAGGAACTAGTTGAGTAGCCAGAGGCAAAGAACAGTTATTATTAATTGTTATGTGTTATGGAAAGAGGGCTATAGCAGAATGTCCCATGGAAGGCTCTGTGCTTTCTTTTCCATAAAGGCACAGATGACAGGCTCATCAAATTTGCAGATGTCACAAAACTGATACGCTGGCTGCCAGGGTGCTCTGGTCAGGTCACAAAGTCTTCAGTTCTGAGTACTGAATTTGAGGAAGGACATTGATAAACTGGCAAGTGTTCAGAAGACAAGGACCAGGATGCCATGTAGGGATTGGTAGAAGGAACTGGGGAAGCTAGATGGTGCTGCAGGAGATAGAGCATTGGGCTTGGTTGGAATTGGGACGACTCATCTTTGTGAGTTCAGATTTGGTTGGTCTCAGACACTTATGTGACCCTGGGCAAGTCACTTATCCCTGTTTACCTCAGTATCCTCATCTGTAAAGTGAACTGAAGGAAATTACAAACCACTTCAGTGTCTTTGCCAAGAAAACCCCAAATGGAGTCATGACTGAAAATGACCGAACAACAAAGAAGGAACTCGAAATGTTTGTCCTAGAGAAGAGAAGACTCCGAGGCAGCATAGGAGTTATCTCCAAGCATTCGAAGGGCTCTCATGTGGAAGAGGGATTAGCTTCGCTCTCCTTGGCCCACTGGACTGAACCAGAAGCAATGGGAGGAAGTTGAAAAGAAGTCAATTTTGGCTGGAGGTCAGGAGAAAGTCCCTCCCTCACAGTCAACGCTCTCCCTGAGTGGGTATGTGCCTCAAGAGTGGATGGATCCCCACCCTCTCCTTGGAGCTCTTCAGAAAGAGGCTGGATGACCATGTTGTAGGCAGGATTCTTGTTCAGGCACAGGTGGGCCTGGATGACCTCTGAGATCTCTCCCAGCATTGAGATTCTATGTGAACTGATAAATCTTGGGAACTGATTGGCGGTGACTGTGAAGGATGCCAACTGGTTGGTTGTTGTTTTTTTTAAGCAATTGGGGTTAAGTAACTTGCTCAAGGTTACACGGCCAGTTATTTCTGGGTGTGGTGCTAAGTATGTGAGCCCAGATTCGATCCCCAGGTCATCCCGACACTGGAGCCGGTGCTCTTACTCGCTGAGCCAACCGGTTTTAAATACAGCTAATAGATAGTATGCATGTGGATGGCTCATATCAAAATACTGAGGAGGAGCAGGTGTCTTAGGCAGGCTAAATGTGAGGTAGAGGTGGGACATCCAAATAGATACATCCTCCGGGCAGTTGGAGATGAAGTTCTGGATCTGGGGTGAGGTGAGGGCATTGACACAGGATAGTGGCAGTGAATGAAGTCACCAAGGGAGAAAGTGTAAAGAAAGAAGAGGCCTCCTCGGAAACAGCTAAATGAAGAACTGAAAAGGAGAATTGGTAACCCATGAAAGAGACATTGAAGAGGAACGGTTAAAGAGGTAGGAGGTGAACCAGGAGCCTGTGGGGTTTCAATGGCTAAAGTAAAGGAGGGGATCCCTTCTGTTAGAAGGGACATTTGGAACTACTGAGTGTTGCAGGGAAGTTAGGAAGGATGAAGACTGAATAAAAGACTATGGGATTTGTCTGACAGGAAGGCACTGGGGACTATAGAGAGCACTCTAGTTTTAGCACCATGGTAAGATCAGAAGCCCAAGTGGGTAGTATAGAAGTAAAGGCAGCATCGGAGGTAAGCTACTCCCTGAAGTTAACAATGTGAAGGAACTGGAAACTGGATCACTGTTTCTGGAAAACCATTTGGAACTCTGCAAGAAAAGCTATTGGGTTGTCCAAAAGTTTGCAGTGGCATTATTTGTAATAACAAAAACCTGGAAAGGAAATGTCTACCCAAAGATTGAGGAATGACTGAAACAATTCTGATATGCAAATATCATGGAATATGCCTGAACCATAAAGAAGACAAATAACAAGAATTTGAATGAACATGGGAAGTCTTGTATGAAGAGATGCCGAGGGAAGAAAAACCAGTATACCCCACCAGCCTCACTCAGTTCATCAACTCGGCAGAGAGGCAAGAAACTCCGTCAATTACATTAGTCCCTGTTCCGAATCAGAAGACCCCAAGGTAAGGGGTACAGCCCCCTTTCTGTCTGCAATAGAGAAATAGCAAAGGTACTTTGTAATGGGATTTATTGGCGTGTTTGTGAGGTATCTTTTTTGTCCTAACAAACTTGTATACAGCAATCCACTTAGAAGGCCCTAGGTGGGCCCTTGGAAACGAACTAGTCGTCAGGAAAAAGTTGCGGTCCTGAAAGCTGGATGACTTGGCCACGGTCTCTGAGCCAGTAAGTGGCAGAGCTTGGAATCAATCCTGGCTCCCTGCCTGGGAGCTCGAGATTTGCAGGTCAAGGCCAGAAGCTGATAGCTGCCACTTTCCAGCTGTGTGGCCCGGGGCAAGTCACTGAATCTTTCGAGGTCCCTTTCATCCTCTAGCGGACTGCAAGAGTGGGCCTTTTTTTTCTGCCCTTTCACGACAGTGCCAGCTGGACAAGGTGGCTGGCCTTGGGAGGCAAAGTGGCCTCTTGGGCAGTTAGGGACCTGAGCTTGGAGGCGAGGGTCCTGGGCTCAAAGCCCGTCTCCACAAGCATGTCCTCGACCCACTGCTTGACCCTGGGAGAGTCACCTCGACCCTCCGAATCTCAGTTTCCCTGCCTGCAAAATGAAGGGATTGGACTTGTGATCCCACCCTCACTCCCAGCAGCTCTCGCACCTCCGAACCGAGGCTGAAGGGGGCACGGAAGGAGCGGAGACCTCAGAGGCCCACAGGCGGCTTCCTGCCGTACTCCGGCGTCCTCCACCACCCGGTCGGCCCAGCTAGTGTAGGACTAGGACGGGCGGGGAGAGTAGGGGCGCGGAGGGGCGGGCCGGACCGGGCCGGGCCGGGCGGTCGCCCTGGAGCACGCTGGGAATTGTAGTACACCGCCCCCAGCACCCAGGAGGAGCCCCGGAGAGAGCATGCGCGAAGGGCCCCTCGGGCGAGTGGTAAACAGAGACGTCAGGCTGGGGGTGCTGCTTGTGGGATCAAAACAAAAGGGGAAGGCGGGCTGGGGGGCGCGGGGTGCTCAGGGCGCGAGTCCGGGACGGAGGGGCTGAGGCCCCGAGGGCCGGGCCGGGAGGGGGCCGGCGCGGGCGGGCGGGGGGAGGGGCGAGTGGGGGCCGGCCGGGGGAGGGGGTAAGAAGAGCCATGCCATGCGTGACTCGGTGCCCCGGGGAGGAGGAGGCGGCGGCGGCGGCAGCAGTGGGAAGGGAGGCTGGCTGAGAGTGGCCCGGACCGGGGCAGGCTCCTGGGACTAGCCGCCTTGCAGGCACGTCTGGGGAGGAGCCCCCGGGGCACCACCGCCGCCTCCGCCGCCGCCGCCTCAGCAGCAGCAGCAGTAGGGGCAGCAGGGGCAGCAGGGGCAGGCGCCCCCCTCGTGGCCGGCCAGCCGGCCGGAGCCACTAATCTGCCGGGGGGAGGAAGAGGAGGAGCAGGAGTAGCAGCAGCAGCAGGAGGAGGAGGAGGAGGAGGGATGGGCCGGGAGCCCCGGGCCCCCCTCGCCCCTGCCGCCGCCCCCCGGGCCGGCCCCCCAGAGTGCTGAGCCCCCCGAGCGAGGCCAGCCCCACCACGCATGGAGCCCGGCGGCCAGCGGGATGGGGAGCCCGGGCAGGGGGCGGCGCGCGCGCTGGACGTCGACCCCGATTTTGAGCCCCAGAGCCGGCCCCGCTCGTGCACATGGCCCCTTCCCCGGCCCGAGCCCGCGACTCTGGGGCCCGAGGGGCGGCCTGAACCCGGGCCGCCGCTGCTGTTGCTGCCGCCGCCGCCGCCGCCGCCGCGGCCGCCGCTGCCCGAGCCCGGGGGGGGGCCCGGAGCCGCCGGCCGCCTAGGGGCCCCCGGCGGGGCAGCCGCCGCCGCCGCCGCCGTCGCCGCCGCCGCCGCCGCCGCCGCCGCCACGGGGCCCCGCAAGGGTGGCTCCCGCCGGAACGCCTGGGGAAACCAGTCGTACGCCGAGCTCATTAGCCAGGCCATTGAGAGCGCCCCAGAGAAGCGCCTGACGCTGGCCCAGATCTACGAGTGGATGGTCCGCTCCGTGCCTTACTTCAAGGACAAGGGCGACAGCAACAGCTCCGCCGGATGGAAGGTACTGCGTCCCCACTCCCTCCCCTCCCTCCCCCCCCCTCCCCGCCCCCCCAGGGACCCCTCTCCACCCAATGCGGGCCGGGGCAGTCGGGCAGACAGGGGCGGACGGGGGCGACGGCTGCCCTGCGCTGCCCTCCCCTCTCCTCCCTTGCTGTCCCCTCCCCTCCCCTGCCCTGCCCTGCCCTCCTTCTGCCGCCGCCGCCGCCGCTGCCTCGGTGGGGACGTGCTGCTGCAGAGCTCTTTTGGCCCTGGTGAGGAGGGGGCCCGGGGTGGGGGGGTTGGATGGGGGAGGTGGCAGAGGGGAGAATCCGTCCGGGAGCACCGCAGAGACAGGGCCCGAGGGGGAAAGGCTAGGCAGGCAATGATTGCAGCCCCTCTAGGGCAGAGAGGAGCCCCTGGGGAGGCAGCACTGCGGGCACCACCTGTTGTGCCCAGGGCTGCCGAGTGTCCGGGCCTTTGCCCGAACTGTCTTGGGCACAGCAGAGGAGGGGCTCTCCATCCATTCATCCATTCGGTGATGGGGAAGGGCCCTTCTAGGTCTCAAATTCTGGGATGTTATCTGGAGGTAGAGACCGTGGGAGCTATCCTAGCTAGCATCATTACAGAATGATGGGGGTGCGGGGAGAAGGGGTTGAGCGGCAGGGTGCCCCCTCCTAAGGGGGGGGGGCACCTCCCTAGAGATGGCCTTCGAACTGAGACTCATGAGGCTTATAAAGCTATAGCCCTGAAAGGGGGTGGTGGGGGTGGATTTCTCCAAGGTTCTGGCTGCTGCTGCTGCTGCCACGGCAGCGTTTGCCTGAATACCCCCCCCCCCTTCCCAACCAGCTGTGGCAGCCTGCACCTGCAGCTGGCACAAAGGGCAGGGTAATCACCAGCCCCTGGGCAAAGAAGGTAGAGACTCAGGACCAGACTGTCCCTAGGGATTGAAGGCCTACTCTGTGCAAGGCTCTGATCAGTGCTGCAGGCACTGATAGACTGAAATGCTGGCCTTGCCAAACCAAGGTGCAGCCCCCCAGGCAGCCTGCTCTACACTCTGAAAACAAACCACTGGTCTTCTCCCATGACCTGGCTTGGATTCTGAGGAAGGGCCTCTGGTTCCTCACTGCTCAGGGTTAGAGGGGCTTCTCCTCTTTCTCCAGTTGGGCTGAGGGGCTCCAAGCTCAAGATGGCCCTGTCATCCCATCTGAGTCTGGGGCCACAGATTGGGGGGGGGGGGGGTCTGGTCTGGTCTGGTCTAGTCTGGTCATGTCATGCTTGAACTAGCTTCTTTGGCTGAAGTCCAGATTGTCAATGTCGCCCAGTTTGGTTATAAGGATAATTGCGATTTCCTGAGCTCCTTACCAACATGATGTCATTGGAACATCACAGCAGCTCTGTGACGTGGGGGCAGGCACTAGGGTGTTACCCCTCTTTGACAGTGAAAAAGCTAAGACCTAGAGAAGGGAAATGATTTGCTCCAAGTCACACAGCTAAGTGGCAGAGGCAGGATCTGAACTCAGTTCTTCCTGACTCCAGATTGGACAGCCCCACTACTAGGTCCCCCTGTCTGAACCCCAGTAGGGGCCAATAGAATCCTGTAGGATTGGGAGCCCAATGATTAGGCTGCCTGCCCCCACACTGGAGGAGAGGTGCATTTCCAGGGGCTGTTCAGCTGATCTCTCCACAGGAAAGGTCAGGCCTCAGCTTCCTAAAGCAGCTGGGTCTTGTGAGAGCTAGAGGGGAGAGAAAGGATGTGCCTGAGGAGCTGGAAGGAGCAAGGGGCCAGCCATTGGGCCGAGGTTCATTTTGCTCCCATCCAGAATCTGCAGCTTTGTGGCGTGTGTTGCTAAGAGCCCAGCCTGGCTGAGGAGGTGGGAGGGGGGGGCTCTCTCAGATGACGTCAGTCAGTATCAGGGTGGCCATGGCAGCAGTGGTGCCCTCACTCTAGTGTCCCCAAAAGGAACATGGGAAAAAAAACCCTCTCATCAGTGAAGCAGTCATGAGGCCGGCTGAAGGCTAGAGGGATTGGGCTCTGCCACGGAGTCCATCCCCCACAATGGGAGTCTTTAGGTCCTGGGACAACAGAATTTTAGAACATCTGAGCTGGAGGGAATTTCAGGAGTGTTAATCCCAAATGAAAAATTCCTGCTTTAGAGCTCCAGCTCTGACACTTTCTCTTTTTATAAATTAGCTGGGAAAGGGACCCTCTTTGAGCCTCAGTTTCTTTATCTGTAAAATAGAGCCAGTAATTTTGCTGCTACCTGTCCCTGGAAGGGTTGTTATGAGGAAAAGGCTGTAGAAATGGGACCTATTAGCTTTGCCAACACCTCCTCTGATTTTACAAATGAGGAAGGTTTGTGATTCATGGCCAAATTGGGGGGGGGGGGGCAAACTTACTGGGAGGAGTCCAGGATACTGTGATTAGAGCTCAAGGTTAGGAAGGTCTTACAAGCTGGCTACTGGTTCACTGCATTGGCTTTGTGGCTTCTCTAAGCTTAAGGTGGCATGGCCACTTCAGTCTGCTAGCTGGGAACTAAGCAAGTTCATTCCCCTCCCTGGCTTGCCTCACTTTCCCTATCTGCCAAATGAGAGTATTGGACTAGATTACCAGGAGGAAACTAATTTGGGGAGGGGGCATGGAAAGGCTCTGCCAACCCTTGGCCCCCAGCCTTGGTGTTAACACTGGCAGAGCCGGGATAGGGCACCTAGGAACAGATGGGAGGGACCCTGAGGGGAACCCCATGATCATTGCCATCTGGGAGAGGAAAACATTTAATCAGCTAATCAACTAAGATGTACCAAGTGTCTAGCATGTGTCCTTTGATGTGCAGCTAGACAGACACCCCAAGAGGAGGAAGAGTTAAGAAAAGGGCTCTACCTCAGAATGCTTCCGATCTAGTCGGGCACAAAAGCCCAAAACTCGGGAAGTAATCAGTCATCAGTCAGCAAGCGTTTAGGGGGCACACTGCGTGCCAGGCATTGAGCTAAGAACTGGGGCAGCCCAAAGGCCAAATCAAAGTCTGCCTTAAACTCAAGTGGAGGAGACGAACATGAGGGAGATGACCGAGTGCATTCCTGCCAGATCCACATAGGGCGATCTGAGAGGGGAGAGCTCCAGCAGGCAGTAATGAAGTGCCCAATTGTGTGGGACAGACAGGCCAGAGCAGGGCCTTCCCTAGAGGACACACACAGGGAAGGTATTCAAGGAGGAGGTGAGCCTTGGGATGGGAAGTGGAGAGAAAGCAGAGCTTTACAGACAGGCGGACAACATGAGTGAAGGTGGGGAAAAGCTGGTGTGGCCATGGAGCCTGGCCCAGCCAGCCTGTGGGCCATGTGGGAGAGAAGAGGAGGAGGAGAGGAGGGCATCTGGGAAGCCAAGGAAGGTGGCTCTTCCACGGGGGTTTGGCGATCCCAGTATGTACTGATAGACTAGCTAGGTAGCACCACTACAAATGGAGCACTGGGCTGGAGATACGAAGACCTTAGTTCAGATGTTCGGTTCAGTTCAGACATAGCCCAGCTGTGTGACCCTGGGCAAGTCACTTCACCTCTGCTTGCCTCAGTTTCCTCATCTGTAAAATGGGGATACCAAGGGCACCTACTTCACAGAGTTATTGTGAGGATCATTTGAGATAAAATTTGTAAGACACTTAGCACAGTGCCTGGCACATAGGGGGTGTTCCATAAATCTTACCCATGATGAGGTTTTGACCTGCAGTGGCTCTCAGTCCTCAGTTGATTCAGAGAACAGACGCAAGACTGAGCTGGTCCAGTCCAAGCTTGTACTTCATGAGATATTTGGAAGGATATAGGATTTCCAGATTGTGACCGCATCCTCTGGAAGTGGCTGCTTCTCCTCCTCCTCTTCCTTCTCTTCCTCTCCTTCCTTTCCTCCCTCTCCTCTTCCTTTTTCTCTTCTCTTCTTCTTCCTCTCCTCCTCTTCTTCCTCCCCCTCTTCTTTCTCCTCCTTCTTCCTCTCCTCCTTCTCTCCTAGTATAGAAATTCTCTCCATTAACTCAAGTCAGCCAGTCATTTGTAAATTTGCCTCAGAGAGTTGCCTGGGACAATGTCATATTAAGCGATTTAACCAGGGTCACATAGTGGATATGTGCAGGGCTTGAATCCAGGTCTCCAGGGCCAACTTTGTGTCCACTCCTCTATGCTGCCTCTCTCTTCTTCTTTTCAAAGTTCATTCATTGATTCCTTCATTTCTTTAATCAAAGTGATGACAGTCACTCACACTTGAATACCATCTGTTAGTTGATATGGGCACATTCACCCTACCAACAACCCTCTCAACCTGGGGGCCGACTTAGCTAAAGTCACCAGGCTAATAGAGTGCCAGAGCTGGGATGGAAGCCCAAGTCTTGTGCCTCCCCTACCCACCTTGCTTATTGCTGTCTCTCACTCTTAGGCCTCCTTTTCCAGTCCTGACGCAATTGGCCATGGCTTGGGTGTTCCTTTGGATGTATACACCCACCATCTGCTTTTCTGTCTCCCTTTGGGTTATTGGAAAACATTCTGCAATGGGGAGACCTTGGAGGGCAGCGAGGCCACCTCCCACCCCATTCTATTGATGAGGAAATCGAGGTCCAAAAGAAGGGACTTGTTCAAAGTGACTTAGCTAATAAATAGCAGCTGTTTGGGCTGGTTTGGGCTGGGATGCTGCTTCTTCTCCAAGTGCAACAAAGCCTGGTTTGCCATCATATGTGACAGCATCCATGGAATGATGTCTGGGATAAGAATGATGATGGTGGACGCGAGCCCCCTTATGTCTATAGGGTCTGGCATGATTCCTCCAATTTGACAGATGAGGAAACTGAGGCTCTGTGTATGTGTCTCCTCAGGCAAGCTCTTTCCACTTCAGTACACTGTTGTCTCATCCTCGTGGCCCATAAACTGCCCTCAACCCTGCAACCCTGCATTGAGGGAATGGGGCAGGGGAATGGCCCGCCCCTCCGGCAACCTTGTGTCCCTCTCTAATGTGCTGCCCCAGCCCTCCTCACTCTGCTCAGCCCCCAACTGTGGGCTGTGGAGGTAGGATGAGAGAGTACAGCATTCGAAGCTTCCAGGGGCCAGGCTGGACGACTGCGGACGGGAGGATCTTCGGGTTAGCACCCTGCCTTCCCAGGGATCCCAGTCCATTTCAGTCGGGCCAGCCACCTCCAGGGCTGCCTCAGTCCTGACTCTCCCCCCTTGCCCTTTCTGTGCCCCTACAGAACTCTATTCGGCACAACCTCTCCCTGCATAGCAAGTTCATCAAGGTCCATAACGAGGCTACAGGCAAGAGCTCTTGGTGGATGCTGAACCCCGAGGGCGGCAGGAGTGGGAAGGCCCCCCGAAGAAGGGCAGCCTCCATGGACAACAGCAGCAAGCTGACCCGCGGCCGGGTCAAGGCCTCCAAGAAGAAGACTGCGGCCCTGCCCGAGGGGGCTGAGGGCCCCACCCCTGCCAGCCCTGGGAGCTACTACCCCAAATGGCCAGGTAGCCCCAGTCCACGGAGCCCCGATGACTCTGAGGTGTGGACGGCCTTCCGCCCACGCAGCAGCTCCAATGCCAGCATGGCCAGTGCCCGACTGTCCCCCATGGGGACAGGGCTGGGACCAGAGCCTGAAGGGGGGGTGGCTGAGGAGGAAGTGCTGGCCTCCCTCACTTACCCGGGCAATGTCCCCCCAACAGTCAATGAGGAGGTTGAGCTTCTGGACGGGCTCAATCTCACAACCCCAAGGCCCCTTTTGCCCCAGGGGGCTGCCTCGGGCTTTTCCCTGCAGCCTGCGGGGGGCTCTGGCCCCCCAGCGGCCTTTACTGGCCCCCTGTTTGGCCCTTCTGAGGGGGCTCTGCCACCTGGGGAAGGGCGCTTCTCCAGCTCCCAGACTCTGGAGGCCCTGCTCACCTCTGATCCCCCACCCTCCACCGATATCCTTATGACCCAAGTGGACCCCATCCTCCCCCAACCGTCAGCTCTTCTTCTGCCTGGGGGGCTGCCTGCTTCCAGCCCACTGCCTCCAGGAGTCAGCCTGGGCCCTAAGCCCTTGGAAAGCCAAGGGCCTGGCCCTCTGCCTCCTGCCCTTGCCCTGATAGCACCACCTGTGGGCATGGAAAGTACTCCTGCCCCTAAGGCCCCAGAGCCTGCTGTGCCTCCTCTCTCCGATGAAGCTACAGACCAAGACCAAATGCCCCAGGACCTGGACCTAGATGTGTACATAGAGAACCTGGAGTGTGATATGGATCACATTATCAGCGACCTAGTGGATGGAGGCGAAGGGTTGGATTTCAACTTTGAGCCTGGTTCGGGAGCTCCTAGTTATCCCAACAACTCCCAGCCCTCCACCCACTCCTGGGTCCCCAGCTAAGTCTGACCAGGTAGGAGAACAGAGAAGCCAGGTGGCCTGGGGAAGGGGGATGGGAGCAGGGAGGGGAAGGAGAGCCAACCCCCTCCCAGAGGGCTGTGGTACGACTCCACATGGGCCACAGGGCCCCAGTCCCTCCCTCTTACCCCTGTCTCTGTCTCTCCTCCAACAGGTCCCTGGACCATAGCTGGGAGCTCCTTCCCCTGCCCCCACCCCCAAGAAGGAGCCGAGAATGTCCCTTTTCCTTCCTACCCTTGGTCCTTCCCCCGGGGCCAGAGCCCCTCAGGTCCGGGCATGGGGGACTTATAAATGTCCAACTGCTTTCAAGGGGGTATCTGAGGGGTGGGAGGGAGGGGGTTATTCTCACTGTGCCAACAGGGGCTAAGGCCCCCCCTCCCCCCTCCCAGGAGCCACCCTCTGCCTCTGTTCCCTTCCCCCTGCCCCCCATGAGCGTCCCTGGGCGCTGCCACACACACTCACCACGCATATACACACACACACTCCCCCAAAGGCTTTGGGGCTGCTGCCGGGGCAGGCAGTGCTCCTGGGAATGTGAAGCCGCTAGTGGCCTTACCCCTGCCTTTGGGAGCAGGACTTTTTGTAGAGAGCTTTATCCAGGCAGGCTAGGCTGGGCCAGGGAGGGCTAGGCTGTTCTGGGCTAGGCTAGGCCAGGCCAGGCCAGGCTGAGCTGGGCCAGCCTAGGCTGAACTAGGCTGGGCTAGGCTGGGCCAGGGAGGGCTAGGCTGTGCTGGGCTAGGCTAGGCCAGGCCAGGCCAGGCTGAGCTGGGCCAGCCTAGGCTGGACTAGGCTGGGCTAGGCTGGGTTGGGCTGGGCTAGGCTAGGCTAAACTAGGGCAGGCCAGGCTGGGCTGAGCTGGGCTAGGTTAGGCTGGACTAGGCTGGGCTGAGCCAAACTAAGCTGGGCTCAGCTCGTTCCCTCCCTCCCCATCTGCTCACTCACTCTGCTCAGTTGAGCCCAATCGGCCACAGCCAGCCAGGGCCTGGGTTTTTTTTATGCAGTGATCCCCAAACTGGGGGTAGGTGGGGGCAGGGCCAGAGGAGGGCCCAAGCCTGAGCCCTGGAGTAGCCAGCCAGGCCAAGGCAAGCCTTTGGAAAGCTGCAGATAACCTAAAAGCTTTTTATAAACTTTTTACGATATATAAACCAAGTATAGAGATTTTAACAGAGAGGCAAGGTGCTAGGGATTGGGGGGGGGATTGCTTTTCTTTGTGAAGGCTTTATAATCGTGACACAAGGCAAACACTACAGACAGCAGACAGACAGACAGACACATCCAGATGCTAGGGAAGGAGAGTCAGTCCCTGGCAAGCCCCAGGGGAAAGGGGGAGAGAAACTGCAGAAAGATGGAACAGCCTGGTCTCCCCAGGAAGGCCAAGGGGGCTGGGGGGGGGGCCTGTGGTGGCTTAGGGAAGGATCCCCCATTTGTTCGGAGAAGGAAGGAGCTGAAGTGCCCTGGGTCCAGGGCCAGTCTTCAGTCCTGGGAGCTCCTGCCTGGGCACTGGACTCAGTGCCGCTGCCGCCACCACCGCTGCCGCTGCTGCTCCTGCTCCCACTGCTGCTGCCGCCGCTGCTGCCGCCGCCGCCACCACCACCACCACCACCACCACCACCACTACCACCAACACCGCTAGGGCTGGGGGATGACTTGGGTGGGTGTCTAGAGACCTCCCTCCTCAGATCCTTGGCCAGCTCTTCCCCCAGCTCCCTCAGCACAGTCCCCTGCCCCTCCCTGCTGTGGGTTCCCATCGTGTCCTGGGTCCTGCCCAGATTGTGTCGATGTATGTATGTACTAGATCCAAGTGAGAAAGTGTGTCAAATGATTAAATTAAATAAATGGAGACATAAATAAATAAATGGAAACCTAAAGAAATCAAGAAATACCTAGAGCTGGCCCTGCTTTCTGCTGCCTCCCTGTCTTCCATGGTACTGGGGAAACCAGGTGCAGTCAGGAGGTGACAGGACCTCCAGCAGGCCCTGCCTCATGTTCCCAATCTGCCCACTGGCCCCCTTCTCTCTGATACATACCTCCACCCTCTGCCCTCATCGAGGTGAGGGGTTGGAAAAAAAAAACCTTAGCAGTCCACTGAGTCAGCCTCCAAGCTGAGGTGAGAATTCCACCCAGGACAGAGAAGTCATCAACTTTTTTTTTTTTAAGCAATTGGGGTTAACTTGCTCAAGGTTACATGGCCAGGTGTTTCTGGGTGGGTGCTAAGTGTCTGAGCCCGGATTCGATCCCAGGTTATCCTGATTCTGGGGCCAGTGCTCTTACTCACTGAGCCACCTGGCCACCCCTGAAGTCATCAGTTCTTAAGGCAGCCTATCCCATTGTTGGGTGCCTCCCAGTTCACGTTAGGGAGCCTAGAGCAGTGTGGGACTCCTACCCCCTACTGTTGACCTCTCTTTGAATAGTGAATTCTGTAACCATGATTATGGCCCTTGGCCACCTCAAGGTTACACGTGCTGGGGTCTTTCAGCTGACCCTCCCCGAGGATGTTAGGGCAGCTTCCTTCCTGGCCTTCCCTTTCTGGATATTGATTGCCATTGGCCCTTCTTAAAAGATGGCTCCCAGAGCTGAACCCAGTCCTGCAATAAATGTGCTCTTACCTAGGGCTCAGGAGAGGGACTCTTGGGTGCCTTGTATGAAACCTGTGTCTGTTCCTCTGTTCCCCCACCTCATCAGACACTTCATGGAGCCTGCAGCTCACCACAAGCCCCCAAGTCTTGTCCACAGGAACATGAATTGGTCTGTCTACAGCAGGTGCTGGGCCAGCAAGGAGGGCCCACCCTTTATTGATTCACTTAACGGTGTTTATCTTTCTTGCGGGTGGTTTCGAGTTTAGTCTTGCGAAGTGTAGATGTAGAAACCCCCCTTCGAGTGGCTGCCTCTTTCACCACTGTCCCTGATGTTCTCACTCGTCTTGTAGTTTTGGTCTGGATGGGGAAGGAGGACAGTTATTGAGCTGTTGGCTCTGGAAGCCTGACCTTGGAGGCCAGGGGGCGGGGCAAAGAATGCACATTAGGGGTGTGGGGAGGTAGGGCCAACAAGTCTCACCTGAATGTTCACGGAAGATTCTATGGGAGTGATTTTCTTGGCTTCCTGGGCACGAAGCATCTTTATTCGTCTCTTTTCCAGATAGTTACACTGTGATTTAAGGGCATCTGGGCCCAGAAATGAAACTTGAGTTCCCTGGTCAATGAGAAAATGGCCTATCTTCCTTATGGTCACTAAGACTCACTGAGACCCCACCTTAGCCTAACCTGTGCCCTCTGCATTGGGATTTCTTCACCTTAGCCTGGAATGGACAGCAGCCTCACCCCAATGCAAGCACAAATGATTAAGGCCACACCTGAACCCGGGCTTTCTCTTCTGTTCTGTGCTGGTGAGGAACAGGACCAGAGGCCCATGTAGCATGAGCTTGGCCCTAGCCTAGGCAGCCCATAGCCATGGGAATAGGAAAACGAGGGGGCAGACACAGAGGAAGATGGCCATGATGAAGGTCGAGGAGCTGGGCTGCAGGGGACCTGGCACATGGCACACATGCACAGGACTAGCTAGTTTGGTCCATTAACTCCCTTCAGGTCATCCCTCCCTCTTCCAGTCTTTGCTGCACAACCTGAGTATATGACCTTCCTCCTGGGGCCCCTCCCATCACTAAATGGCTAGAGGGCAGGAGGAGCCAAGTCCCTGGGATCTTAGTACACAGCAGCAGCCCCTTAGGAGGTATCAGTGTCAAAAAGCCCCCCCCACATTAGGCCTGGCCCTAGTCCTTCTAGGGCCCCCAGTCCACCCACCATCTTGTCCTCAGGGCCCTGTCTCTCTAGTGACTCCCCGCCTCACCCCATCATGATCCATACCCAATAGCTCTTTCTGTGGTTCCTTCAGCAGGGGCACAAAAGCCCTGTAGGCATTTTCATATGGAGTCCCTGCAAATAGAGCTTTGAGCTGCCCCCCAGGTAGAAACCCTACCCCAGCCAAGCTCTTAGACTTTCAGACCCCAGCTGGAATCCCCCCCCCCCCCCCCCCTGTTTTTTCTCTTGGTCCAGAGGCTGACCTTTATATTCTCTCCTCAAGACAGGGACTGGAATGGGAAGAGGGAGGGACTTACCCTCTCCTGAGGTCCATGCTTCATCAGAACACCCTGAGCTTAGGGCCAGAAGGCAGCTCAGAGGAAGAAACAGGGCCAGAACAGTGACAAGACTTGCCTAAGGTCACACAGCTCTAAAGTGGCAGAGATCAAATTTGAACACTGAAGCCTGGGTCCCTTCAGCTCCAAGGTAAGGTCCTAGATTAGGCCCCTTGGGGACACTCCATGGGACAATAATAAACAGTACCCTGGGGAGGGGAGAGGAGGGGAACTTTAATCTAGCTGGGGGGGAACAGCTACCAAGTTCCTACCTGGTGGTCCACGTTCCACCTTACAAATGTAATAGGCTTTTCTGGCTTTGAGGAATTTGGTGGCTGATTCCCCAGGAAATTTCACCAGAAACAGGAGCTTCAGAATCTTAGCCTCATCGCAAAGGTCAATGAGTTCTGTGGGAAAAGCAAAGGGAGGCTTCAAAGGGAGAACAGAAGGGCAAGGAAGGGCTCCCCTTGTGGCCCAGGATCAGGTTGGGGGGTGGGGGCTTCCTCCAATGCTCCTTCGGGGTGGGCACTCTCCTGTGCCCAGCCCCAGCTGCTGACTCCTCACCTGAATCAGGCAACCCCACTTTCTTTCGAACATAATGCAAAAGTAGCAGGACTGAGCAGTTGGTGTTGACCAGAAATTGCTGTTTGTCTGGAAGACACACAAGGGCAGGGGACATGGGAGCCCTCCTTTGGGAGTGCCGGAAGGGTGACAAGGGGGAGTGAGAGGCCACAGCCCTGCCTGCTCCCAAGTCCCGTGGCCAGTCATGTGACACTGGGGAAGACCCTCCCCCGGACTTCTAGAAGGGGTTCGAGGCTGGTGTGAAGCTCAGGTGAGATGGAAGCACCAACATCAGGGCTCTTCGTGGAGCTTCCTCCAATGGTCCTGAAGCTCTCCCCCTTACCTCCATGCTTGATGCAAATGAACATGTCCATCAGCCTGATTTTCTGTCTCCAGAGGGGAGCTAAAGAGCCATACAGAACTCAAGGCCTGCTGGACACTGACAGGGATGAGGAATGGAGTGTCAGGCTGGATATGGATCCCATAGGCTGCTCAGGGGCAGAGGTGGGCTGGGGAGTGGAGGCCCTGGAGGCTAACCAGCAGGATCATGGGTGGGGCCCAGTACTCTCAGTGATTATGATGTCAGGCAAAGATGATGAGATGGCTTGTGTGCTCTGTGTAGAGAGGGCAACTGGGGCAGGGTCACAAAGAGATCAGGGGTTGAGGAGGCCCAGTCCAACTCGAGGCTAGCTCCCAGAGTGGGCAAAGAAGGCTCCTAGAGAAACGTACCTTTGCCCATCCCCCA
>NW_027187258.1:1536950-1544433 GCF_028583685.1 Petaurus breviceps papuanus | reverse complement strand
AGGGAGGGAGAGTCCTGAGAGAAGGAAGGGCTTGGGGGGGGGGGGGAACAGGGAAAGGATTCAGTATAGCTGGGGGGGAGGGGGAAAGCAGATACAGTAAGAGGGGTAAGTTTCCAAAGAGGGGACCCAGAAGGGGAAGGGAGCTGAGGGAAAGAGCACTGGGGACTGGCAGAGCATCCTCAGGAGGCCAAGGCCAGAGCCTGCCCATTGGCTAGTGGGGCCTCTGAGTCCAGCCTCAGGGCTCAGGGTCCAAGCTGTAGCATGGTGGTGGGGCCCAGTAAGGGCTATGCTGGCTGCAGGGGGAGCCCTCCGACCCTTCTGCTTGGGCCCCTGCCTTCAGGGGGAGCTCGCTCACGTGACATAGTCTCTCACTGTAGTCTGGCTGTAGACTTTCAGCCAGCCCCTTGGACACACCGCTCCAAGTCTGAGAACAGATAGCCACCCAAGGCCAGAGGTCAGCTTGTGGAATGGGGGGGGGGGGGAGGAGAAAGGCTAGGGAGGAGGGGAGGAGAAGAGAAGGTTTCCACAGCCCAGAGGATAGCAAGGATCCTCAAGGTTATTCCAGGCCTTTTGTCAGTGAGTAAGATCCTCTGCACCTTTCTGTGCGCCCCAGCCCCCACCCCTGGTTTGCTGGGCCACATCCTGCCAGCTAATGTGGTAACCCTCACCACACGCAAGCAGCTGGTCTCTATGTGCTCGGGATCTGTGTATGTTCTCACCGAGAAGTTTCCCTGGTGCGTGGTAACCAGGTCATCCAGACTCTTGAGGTTGGGGATTTGGGGCATCAGGATGACCCACACCCTAGGGTAGCAAATGAGGCAGCATCAAGGTCCTGCTTCCAGGGGCACCATTGGCAATGAACTGAGGGCTCTGTGAGTTCCAGACCCACTCCCTGAAACTCTCCCCCTTCCCCAAGTCTCACCGCTCCAGCCGGGTCAGCATGGTGATGAGGAAAATGAAACCAGTCAGAAGGCCAAGGGGCACCAGCACAGTCTGCAGCACAGGCAATGAGGGCCGCTCTAGGGTACCAAAGGGAGGGACCTCAGGAGACAGCCGCCAGCAGGGGCCCTGAGCATCCCCACTCAGCCCCTTCCTAGCCTCCCTCCTCTGGGGGGGGGGGGGGGAAACCACTGGACTTGATTGAGGGAAGGTTTCATGAGGTGGGAAGAGGGGAGGATTAGTGATTAGAGGCAGAGCTTGGGGTCAGAGGGGTTTACCCCTTGGCCTTCTGCCCCCCCACTGGACCACAGGGCTCCACTGACTCCACTGCTGGGCATTGCCACAGTAAGGTCTGAAGAGGCTTCGGACCCGGAACGTGTAAACTTTGTGCTCATCCACACTGGGCAGGCCAAACTGCTGCCTCTGGTGTACATTCTGCTCCTTAGGGGGAGAGGAGACCAAAGAAAGAAGGGCATAAAAGAGAGGAGCGCTGAGGGAGAGGGTGCCCTCTAGTGAGTGGGCCCTTCCTCAGCTCCTCTCTCTGATCCCATCTTGTTGTGATAGACTCAGAGAAAAAGAAGGTGAGAGCTGGCAAGGAGCTGGGAGGGGGTGGTGTCTATCCAGCCTCCTTCAATTTACTGAGGTCCAGAGAAGGGAAGGGACTTGCTAAAACCTGGCAGAACGAGGATTGGAACCCAGGTCCTCTGCCTCCAAAGCTAGCACTCTCCCCTGTGCCATGCTGCCTTGGGAGGTCTTAGATCCCTGGGTGCATTGACCAGTGATGATAAAGGTACCTGAGGGGAGATGAAGGTCACGGGGGGGCAGGGCCCTGTGGCCATTCTCGGTCCCAGCCTCCCCCCACCTCAACTCACTGTCCAGCTGGAGTCAATGTCAGTCTTATATTGTACCAGGTGCTGCAGGCACATGGCCTTGTAACTGCTGCTCCAATGAAGCTCTAGCTGTGAGTCATTCACACTGTAGACTGTCAAGTTATCAGGAGCCCAAGGGATCACTGGAGGAAGGGCGTGGGGGGGGGCAAGTCAGCGTCTTATCCCCCTAGTGTCCTTGTCCCTCCCTCCGCCTGGCCCTGAGCCCTTGTGATCACGCTCTCTCCCCCCCCCCCAAGCTGCCTCCCAAACCCTGCCCTTATACCTAAATCCTGAAGCTTCATTTCCTGCTTGAAATGTCTACCAGGAGCCCGGAGTTCCACATTGAAGTTGTAATAGATATCAATGTCCTCACTGCCAAACCAACAGCCTGTAGTGATGGCCCCAGCAAACAAGTACTGGCTGCATTCCTTAGGTGGATCCCTGTACCTGAGGAAAGAGGGTGAAGGAAACCCAAGACTGAGGCTAAGCACTTCAGTCCCCCCCAACTAGGGCTTCTGTAACCTGAACTGGGCAAACCATCTCTGTAGTTCCCCTGAGGCCTCAGTCTCCCAGCTCATCCTCTTTTGTTCCCCAGATCCTCTTCTTTCCCCCTCCCTCTCTTACCCCTGTCTCCCTTCATACCAGTAGTAAAGGGTCAGGTTGGCAGACTGGGGTCCAGAGGTGCTGTCCCAGGTACAGTTCATAAATTCAACATTGAAGACCAAGCACTGTACCTTTGGGAGGGGTGTGGGGGCTGGAGACATCGGTAAGAAATCTAGGTTACAACCAAAGAAGAGAAACACAAGTGGCCAGTGGGGTAGGAGGGTTCCTGAAGAAAAGGACTCCTTTCAGCCCATCTTGCCCCACTCCCCTCCCTTGGAAGGTCTTAGGCCCATCCAGCTGAGGCACTGAGCTTTGAGTCCTTTCCCTTCTCTTCCCATCTCCCCTACACCTCCTCACCGGTCATAGTGTCCTGGCTCCTCTGGGGAGTGGCCACCCCCAGCAATGCCAGCAACAGGAGCATTTTCAGGCTGGTTGACTGTTTTGACTGAGACCTGAGCTTCACTTTCATTCTCTCTTCATCAGAAGCCCAGGAGGCCCCTCACTAACTACCCCTCCCCACCCACACACTTCCTCCTCTTACAACTTCCGGTGGAAAGAACCTGGGGGCCTGGCCTACCTCTACCATAGGGCCCTACATAGGGACTGAGAAGTGGGGAATTGTGTCGCATAAAGCAGCCCCTCAGAAACAGTGCTGCCCCTGGCTGGATTATCGCAAAATGAACCCCTGCCCCAGAAAGACAAAGAGCCTGGCAGAAGCCATCGTCACTCCCCCAACAGCACCTTGGGTCCCTTCATCTTGGTCACCAAGCTGCTTCTGACTTCACTGTATCCCTCCCCGCATCCCTCTACCCATCTGTCCATCCCTCTACTCCCTCACCATTTTAGAGCCTGCTTAACTTTCATTGTCTTCATCTAGTCCAGCCTCCCAAAGATTTGGAAATGCTGATCACCTCCCTCAGGGTCATCGGACTGACATCCAAGGTGGTACCAGAGCCCCCAGCTTCCTCAAGCCAAGCACCCCGGCCATTTCATTCAGCTGCTTAGTAACACTTGATATTCATCTGCTATTGACTTCCTAGCCCATTCCCTATAGCAGCTGCCTACAGTGGCTTTCAAAGTCAATATCTACTCTCCTTTCTGCAGCTTTACTGGGGACATAGGCTAGTCACCCTCCTCACTGCAGTCTTCCTTCAAGACTTGGCTTAAATTCCACTTTCTTCAGGAAGCTTTTCCCAGTCTTCCAGTCCCTTGGAAGATTACCTTTTATGTAAATGTCTATGTCTTGTTTAAGGGGAAATGAGGTGGCCCAGTGCATTAATGTTGGGCCTAGAGGTAGGAGTTCAAATCCAACCTTAGACACTGACAAGCTGTATGACCCTGGGAAAGTCACTGGCCCTCCCTCTGCCTCACTTTTCTCATCTGTAAAATGGAGATCATAATAGCACCTACCTCCCAGGGTTGTTGTGAGAATCAAATGAATAATAATTGTAGAGGGTTTAGAACAGTGCTTGGCACAGAAAAAGTGCTATATAAATGTTAGGTGTTATTATGTATGATTTTTTTTGCATGTTGTCTCAACCATTAGAATGTGAGCTCCTTGAAAGTGGGGGGGCCATATTTTTACCTTTCTTTGTGTTTCACTAAGATTGTCAAATGTATGTGTATACAATTGGGCAAAATAATTCCTAATTATTGTTTTGATTAATTATTATTTTTTTAAACATTTGATTTCAAAACTGAATTCCAGATTCTTTCCCTTCTTCCCTCATCACCCACCCTTACTGGGAAGATAAGCAATTCAATATAGGTTGTACATGTGTAGTTAAGCAAAACAATCCTATAGTGGATATATTGTGAAAAACTGACTATATTTCCCTCCATCCTATCCCACCCCCCACTTGTTCTATTTTCGTTTTTTTTTTTTTAAAGCAATTGGGGTTAAGTAACTTGCTCAAGGTTACATGGCCATTTGTGTGTGTGTGTGTGGGTGCTAAGTATCTGAGGCCAGAACCGATCCCGGTCCTCCCAACTCTGGGGCTGGTGCTCTTACTCACTGCACCACCTAGCCACCCCCACTTGTTCTATTTTCTACTTTGATCCTGTCCCTTTGCAAAACTATGTGCTTCTAACTATCCTCTCCCCCAATCTGCCCTCCCTTCTATCATCCCCACTCTTATCCCCTTCCCCCCTACTTTCCTGTAGGGTAAGATACCTAATTTAGTGTGTATGTTATTCCCTCCTTAAGCCAAATTCAATGAGAGTAAGGTTGGCCCAGTCCCTTTTGCCTTCCTGTTCTTTCCCTCCATTGTAACAGTTTCTCTTGCCTCTTTTATATAACATAATTTACCCTATTCTGTCTCTCCCTATCTCCTCTCATTATATTCCTCTCTCACCTCTTCATTTTATTTTTTAAATATCATCCCTTCCTATTCAATCAATCCTGTGCCCTCTGTCTATGTACACATATATACACACACTCACATATGTATTCATATGCACATATGCCTTCCTATGTAGACATATATATGTATGTATACTTATATATACATGTATATTCCCTTCAACTATCCTCATACTGAGAAAAGCTTCACAAGTTCCAATTATTGTTTTCCCATGTAGGAATGTTAAGAGTTCAACTTTGATAAGTTCCTTATGATTTCTTCTCCCTGTTTACCTTCTCATGCTTCTCTTGCTTCTTGTATTTGAAAGTCAAATTTTCTATTCAACCCTGGTTTTTTCATTAAGTATGCTTGCAAGTCCTCAATTTCGTTGAATGACCATAGATTTCCCCTGAAACATTATATTCAGTTTTGCTGGGTAGGTGATTCTTGGTTTTAATCCTAGCCCCTTTGACCTCCAGAATATCATATTCCAAGCCCTTCAATCCCTTAATGTAGAAGTTGCTAGATCTTGTGTTATCCTTGATTGTGTTTCCACAATATTCAAATTGTTTCCTCTTGGTTACTTGTAATATTTTTCTCCTTGATCTGGGAACTCTGGAACCTGGCTATAATATTCCTAGGAGTTTTCTTTTTGGGATCTTTTTCAAGAGGTGATGGGTGAATTCTTTCAATTTCTATTTTGCCCTCTGGTTCTAAAATATCAGGGCAATTTTCCTCGAGAATTTCTTTTTTGTTTGTTTGTTTTTGGAGAGGGGAAGGTAGGACAATTGGGGTTAAGTGACTTGCCCAAGGTCACAAGGCTAGTTTTGTGTTAAGTGTCTGAGGCCAGATTTGAACTCCTGACTCCAGGGCTGATGCTCTATTCACTGTGCCACCTAACCCCCCCCCCCCAACCTTTTTTGAGAATTTCTTGAAGGGTGATTTCTAGGTTCCTTTTTTGATCACGGTTTTCAAGTAGTCCAATATTTTTTAAATTATCTCTCCTGGATGTATTTTTCATGTCAGTGGTTTCTCCAATGAGATATTTCACATTGCCTTCTATTTTTTTCATTTGTTTGGATCTGTTTAATAGTATCGCGATTTATCATAAACTCATTAGCTTCCATTTGCTCCAATCTAATTCTAAAGGAATTATTCTTTTCAGTGAGTTTTTGAAATTCTTTTTCCATCTGGCAAATTCAACTTTTTAAGGCATTCTTCTCCTCATTGGCTTTTTGAGCCTCTTTTGCCATTTGAATTAGTCTATTTTTTAAGGTATTATTTTCTTCAGTCAGGTTTTTGACTCTCTTTTCATGATTTTCTTCCATCATTCTCATTTCTCTTCTTAATTTTTCCACCACTTCTCTTATTTGGTTTTCAAAATCGTTCTTAAGCTCCTCTATGGTCTGTAAGCAGTTCATATTTTTCTTGGAAGCTTTTGGTGCAGGAGTTCTGACTTCATTGTCTTCCTCCCATTCCATGCTTTGATCCTTTTTGTCCCCAAAAAAGGAATCTAAGGTTTGATTGCTGTGCTTGCTTTGCTTCCTTTGCTTGCTCATGTTGCCATTCAATTACCTGACTTTTGAGCTTTTTGCCACAGTAGAACTCTGCTTCCAGAGAGGAGAACTTTGTCAGCTGCTGGAGCTATTAGTTGGGTCCCCTCTCTGAAGCTCCCACAATCTCTGAATCACTGGCCACACACCTCAGGACCTCCACCCAAGACAGCAATCTAAATCCAATTAGGTTAAAGCAAGGGCTATTACCCTCTGAATGGTAGCTTGGTCCCCCTACGATCTGCAGGCCAGGAGCTCTGAAGCAGCCATGCAGTGGTGGCTGCAGGGCCTCCCACCTCCACCACTTCTTGCCTCATGGGGCAGGTGCCTAACCCTACTCCTCCATCATCCCCATTTCCAACAGAGTTCTACACTGACCTTTTACTTTGCCTTTGGCATTTATGGTTTGATAATTCTGGTAATTGCCACAGCTGCTGGTGATCCACTCTCCCAAAGTCCACTCCAGACTCTGCTGGTTGGAGCCACCCTGGGGCTAAAACCGCAGACTCATGAGGAGCTGGGCTCAGCTCCCAGTGTGCTGTGATGGACCCTTTCTGCTGGCCTGCCAGGCTGCCTTCAGTGGGAGATTTGTTTCTCTCTGCCACTTTGTGGGTTCTGTAGCTCTAAAGTTTGTTTAGAGTCATATTTTATTGACATTTGAGGGAGTTATGGGGGGAGCTCATGGAGTTTTCCTACTTCTACATTGCCATCTTGGCTCCCCAAAAATGTGGTTTTTTACATGCAACTGGGAAATAATATGTACAGGCAGTGGGGTATAGAGGCCTGTCTTGCCCTGCTAGAAAGTTAGGGGGGTGATGGGGGAGGATATAGGGGAGAATGGATTGGGGGAAGGGGTATTCAGTGGGCTTGCTATTTTGGGGTGGGGGGTATGTAGCAGCAAGCACCCCAGCATCCCCAGGGTGTCTGCCAACACAGGTTCTTAGATCTGCTTTGTTAAAGGAAAGCAACTCAAAATGGGTTAACAAGCTTACTTTAATCAGTCAAATATGTATTGTTTACCTAGTTCAGGGGAAAAAGGTCAGCACCCCGAACTTCAGAATATACAGACAGAATTATCAAGACAGAGAAACAGATCAAATACACGGGTTTCCAAACTGTCCAACCATTACATCCACACCAAATCAACATCTGGGTTTTTCAAAGCTGGGGGGGGGGG
>NW_027187258.1:1529907-1536850 GCF_028583685.1 Petaurus breviceps papuanus | reverse complement strand
GCGGCTCTCAACAATGGCTTCCCAGAGTCTCATCTGATCAAATCACAGAACACTTCTCAAAGTGAGCCCCAAAACAAAGCTACACATCAGGGCTTATATACCCTTCTCCTGGCTCAGAGAATGTAACAACCTTTTGGACCCACTGGCCAATCAAAAAGTATCTACTGAAAAACAACCCTCCCACCCCAGGCTCCAGGTACACTTTAGCCTAGGGGCAGGGAAGATCTTAAAATTTGCATTTCCATTACAGGGTAAGGGAAAGATGGGGAGAAAAATTATAATTCAAAATCTTGTAGAAATGAATGTTGAGAACTAAAAATTAATTAATTACTTAAAAAAGATCTATGAATAATTTTGTACATATAGGTCTTTTTCCCTTTTCTTTGATCTCTTTGGGATACAGACCTAGAAGAGGTATTGCTATGTCCAAATGTATACAGTTTTATAGTTCTTTGGGTGTAGTTCCAAATTGTTCTCCAGAATGGTTGGACCAGTTTACAAGTCCACCAACAGTGTATTAGTGTCCCAATTTTTTTTTTTACATCCCCTGCTGAATTTATCATTTTCCTTTTCTGTCATGTTTTGTTTGTTGAGTCATTTCAGGCATGCCCTACTCTATGTGACCCCTTTTGGGGTTTCTTGGCATTTCCTTCTCCAGTTCATTTTACAGATGAGCAATCTGAGGCAAACAGGGTGAAGTGACAGCTAGTAAGTGGCTGAGGCCACAGTTGAACTCATGAAGTTGAGTCTTCCTGATTCCAAGCCCAGTGCTCTATCCACTTTGCCACCTAGCTGCCACTTCTATCATATTAGCAAATCTGATAGATGTGAGGTGGTACCTGAGTTGTTTTAATTTTCATTTCTCTAATCAATAGTGATTTTTAGCATTTTTTCATATGACATCTATCTGTATGTATGTATGTACATATATATGTTTGGTTTCTTCCCCTGAAAACTGCCTGTTCATATCCTTTGACCATTTATCAATGGGGGAATGGCTCATATTTTTTCAAATTTGACTCAGATACCTATATATTTGAGAAATGAAGCCTTTATTAGGGAAGTTTGCTGTAACACCATCTCTCCCCCTTAGTCTCCTGTTTTCCTTCTAACCTTGGCTGCATTGATTTTGTTTGGGCAAAACTTTAAATTTCATGTAACCAAAATTATCCATTTACTTCCTATAATCCTCTCTATCTCTTGTTTAGTCACAAATTCTTCCCTTATCCATAGAATCTGACAGGTACAATTTTCCATGATCCTTTAATTTGCTTCTGATATCACTTTTTAAAAACCTTATCTTGGTATAAGGTGTGAGATGTTGGTCCTAGTTTCTGCCAAACTACTTTTCAGTTTCAAGAATTCTAGTATTGATTGATTATAGCTCCCAGAGCTAGGGGAGGCAGAGCTGGCCCTGAAACCAGGAAGATTTGGATTTAAGTCTCACTGTCTCTGACACATACAGGTTGTGTGACCCTGGACAAGTCACTTAATCTCCCAGTGACCCTGGCAACTTTGCTTAAGACAAGAAGTTGAAGAAAGGGTGCTGACCTGTATTGGTAGAGGAAATTTCCTGACCTGAAAGTTCCCCCCAGCAATGAAATCACAAACCTAGATTCTCGTCCTGTCTCCCAGATTTAGAAGTTCAGCTCAGGTGGTATTTTCCTCTATGAAGCCTTCACTATTACTGCTGAGGCAACTAGGGGGCACCACAGGGCACAGAGCATTGAGCCTAGAATCAGGAAGATCCTGAGTCCAAAATGCCACTTACCAGCTGAGTGACCCTGAGCAAATAACTCTTGTTTTCCTCATATCTGTCATCTGTAAAATGGAAATAGTACTAATTTCCAGGGTTTTTGTGAGTATCAAATAAGACTATAGGTGTAAAGCATTTTGTAAACCTTAAGAGTGCTATATGTTATTGTTGCATTTAGTCATTTAAATGGTGTTTGGCTCTTATCGAGCCCTTTTGAGGTTTTCTTGGCAAAGATACTGGACTGGTTTGTTATATTCTTCTCTAGCTTATTTTACAGGTGAGGAAACTGAGGCAAACAGGGTTAAGTGACTTGTCCAGGGTCACATAGCTAGGAAGTGTCTGGGGTCGGATTTGAATTAAGGAAGCTGGGTCTTCCTGACTCTATCCACTGTGCCACCACACTGCCCAGAGTGCTCTATAAATGTTAAATAAAAATCCTCTCAGAGAACCCAGGATATATATGAACACAACTACAAAACACTTTTCACACAAATAAAGTGAGATCTAACTAACTGGAAAAACCTCAGCTGCTCATGGCTGGGTCGAGCTAATATAATAAAAATGACAATTTTACCTAAATTAAATTACATATTTTGTGCCATACCAATCAATCTACCAAAAAATTACTTTTTAGAGCTAGAAAAAATAGTAACAAAATTCATCTGGAAGAACAAAAGGTCCAGAATATCAAGGGAATAAAGGAAAAGAAATGCTAGGGAAGGTGGCCTAGCCATATCAGATTTTAATCTGTATTATAAAGCAGCAGTCATCAAAATGACTTGGTACTGGCTGAGGAATAGAGCAGTGGATGAAGGGAATAGATTGGGTACATGAGACTCAGCAGTCAATGACTATAATAATCTACTCTTTGATAAACCCCAAGACCCCAGCTTTGAGGATAAGATCTTACTATTTGACAAAAAGTGCTGGGAAAACTGGAATATAGTATGGCAGAAACTGGGCATAGACAATTATCTAACACCATACACCAAAATCAAGTCTAAATGGGTGCATGATCTAGGTATAAAGGCTGATAGTGATGTAAGCTGATGCAAGCAATCTGGGAAAGCAAGGAATAGTTTACCTGTCAGATTTATGGAGAAGGGAAGACATTATGACCAAATGAGAGTTAGAGAGCATTATACAATGCATAAAATGGATAATTTTGATTACATTAAATTGAAAAGTTTCTGTACAAAGAAAGCCAATGTAACCAAGATTAAGAGGGAAGTGGGAAATTGGGAAAAAAATTTTACAACCTGTGTCACTGATAAAGGCCTCATTTCTTCTTCTTCTCTTCTTCTTCTTCTTTGGAGGGCAATTGGGGTTAAGTGACTTGCTCAAGGTCACACAACTAGTTTTTGTGTTGTGTCTGAGGCCAGATTTGGACTCAGGTCCTCCTGACTCCAGGGCTAGTGCTCTATTCACTGTGCCACCTAGCCACCCCTAAAGGCCTCATTTCTAAAATATACAGAGAATTGAGTCAAATTTATAAGAATACAAGTCATTCCCCAATTGATAAGTGGACAAAGGAGATGAACAAGCAATTTCCAGAGGAAGAAATTAAAGATATCTAAAAGCATATGAAAAATGCTCTAAATCACTATTTATTAGAGAAATGCAAATCAAAATAACTCTGAGGTACCACATCTGACCTGTCACATTGGCTAAGACGACAAAACAGAAAAATGACAAATGCTGGATAGGATGTGGAAAAATTGGAACACTAATGCATTGTTGGTGGAGTTGTGATCTGATCCAACCATTCTGGAGAGCAATCTGGAACTATGCCCAAAGGGCTATAAATAAGTGCACCCAGTAATACCACTTCTAGGGCTGTATCCCAAAGAGATCATAGAAGTGGGAGGAAGACCCGTATGTACCAAAATATTTTTAGCGGCTCTTTTTGTGGTGGCAAAGAATTGGAAATTAAGGGTGTGCCCATCAATTGGGGAATGGCTAAACAAGTTGTGGTATATGAATGTAATGGAATACTATTGTGCTATAAGAAACGAGGAGCAGATGGACTTCATATTTACCTGGAGAGACTCATATAAACTGATGCTGAGCGAGAAGAGCAGAACCAGGAGAAATCTGTCCACAATCACAGACACAATGTATGTGTGATGACCAACTTTGATGGACAGGACTCTTCTCAGCAATGCAGGGTTAAAGTCAACTCTAAAGAGAGATGTCTACACCCAGAGAAAGAACTAGAATGAACTGAGTTTGGATGCAGATTGAAACAAACTACCTGCTCTGTCTTTTTCTTGTTTGTTTTCTTTCCTCTTTCCCATTGTTCATTCCATCAGTTATAATCCTCCTTTACAACCTGACTAATGTCTAATGTGAAAGTATTTGCAGATCCTATACTTGATTGCATGCCGCCATGGGGGGAAGGAGAGAAGAGAGAGGGGGAGAAAATTTGAAACTCAAGGGATGGTGGGACTGAATTTTGTAAACTAAAAGTAAACAAACAAATTAATAAAGACAAAAAAATTTTTTTAATACTTTCAGGAGTGTCTTAGGTGTCACAGGGAATAGAGCATTGGCCCTGGGGTCAGGAGGACCTGAATTCAAATCTGGCCTCAGACACTTAACACAAAACTAGCTGTGTGACCTTGGGCAAGTCACTTAACCCCAATTGCCCTACTTTCCCCCTTTAAAAAAAAAAGCAAAAAAAAATCCTTTCAGTCATCCAGGCTTAAAACCTTAGAGCCATCATTATCTCTTTCCTATTCCCCCCACACTCCTTTCACCTCATTTGTAATTAGTAGCCAAGTCATGCTGAGTTTGCCCCCTCGTCTCCACTTCGGAGTCCCCAACTGGGCATCACCTTTCTCAAGATTGCAATAGTTTTCACTGCTTCCGGGCTCTGCTCACTCCATGCTTAGAGCCATCCTCCCCCAAAGTTCTGAAAGTTGTTTCAGACTGAAAGTCTAGGCCTAAGCAAGTCCCTTCCTTTCTTCCCAGCTCTGCTGGGAGGTCTCTATTGCCTCTAGGGAAAAAACGAAAAAGACGAGAGTTCAGGTTGGCTTTGAAAGCCCTTTCCTTTCCTTCCCAGGCTTTTAGTGGCAGCTGGGAGTTCCTTGGGGCAAACATTGCTTTTGGCCTTCTTTGTATTATTCCCATCACTTAACACCCTGCTGGGCGAGAAAAGGTGCTGCTTGTTGTCTGATCCACTGGCTGATGGTTTCTGTACCGTGTACCTCTAGACAAAGGTCCAGTCCTCAGCGCCCTTCTTTGTGCACTCACAGAGCTCAGGCAAACTGGTTCACCTTGCCTTTGCTCACAAATGACATTCTTTTGATTTATTGAAATTGTTATTGATATATTTTGTTTTCACAAAAGATCCATTCACCTCCTGGGGTGACTGTGGGGAACCAGTGAAATAATATATTGAAGTACTGATTCTTAAGGCATCATCTACACCCCCCACATACACAGGCCCTTTCTCCCTCCTAAAGAATTTTGTGACAAAGACTACAAAAGATAAGGGGGGTGGAGAGGGACCCTTCAGCAAAACCAAGTAACATATTGCAAACATCCGAACTTCTGGACAGTCCCACAGGACATTCTAGGGCCCGTCTCTGCCTCGTCTGTGCCTGGGCAGTCAGCCCTCCCCGTTCCTGGAATGCACTCCCTTTTGCGTTTTGGAATCAATGTCCAAGCCCCTTTCGAGCTCAGAGCAGCTGGGCCCTGCCCCGATTTGCCCAGCTACATTTATAAGAGTGCTTCCTCTGGGCCAGGCGTCTTCCACATGTGATCTCACTGGGTTCTTACAAGAACCCTGGGAGGTATGCGCTGCTATTATCCCCCTTTTTTTTTTTTTGACAGTTGAGGAAACTGAGGAAGATAGAGGTTGAAATGGCACAGCCAGGGAGTATTGGAAGCTGGATTTGAAGGCGGCGCTCCCTGAGTCCAGGCCTGGCGCTCCAAGCACCGCAGCGCCCGGAGGCACTTTGTGATTGTATTGTATTGTATCTCTTGAATGTTGCCTTCAGGAGTGGTGGGGCGGGCTGCCAGGATTGTTTTGGGCTGAACCCCTGTAGATGTTTGGCATTTAGTAGGCCACTTCGCCTCGTTTTTAGTACGCTTCGGGATTGCCGGGGCTAATCGATGGATTCGGGAGCCCTCTCTCCAGGAACATGGCCAATCTCCCTTGGCCAATCATTTTCTAAGTTGCCTCACACATACTTCTCTATTCAGCTCCAGTTCCTATTAAATCATAAACTCCCTGCGGGCAGGGCCTAGGTCCTGCTCCATCTCCTTATCTCGAGCGAGCGAGGTAGGAACCCTGACGGCAGTGGGAGGGAGGGGGCACTCTGGGAACAGAGCAGGGACTTTCTAAAGGTTCCTCGAATGGAAAGTGGGAAAGCGCGTGCATAAAATGACGCGGCGCCCGACGTGGCCTCTGAGGACAACGGGAACCCTGTGGCAGGTGGGGACAACATCAGTGGGCATCCGTCTGGGGCTGCCGGGTTAAGTGAAGTAAACACTGGGCACACACAGCTTCGGCGATGCCTCCACCCTGGGCCGGGGGCGGCTCCGGAGGCCGGCGAGTGGCTGAAGAGGAGACAGGCAGATGGGTGGAGGCTGCACGGACCAAGCAACGGAGGGAAGAGGGCCCAGTGGGCCGGAGGCAGGCCGCACGTGGCTCGGAGCGCCCGCCCGGGTCGGGCTCCCTTCCCAGACCTGGCGCGGGCCTGGCCGCCGGTCCTTTGCTCGTTTCCGGCCCCGCCCCTGAGCGGCTGGGCCCGCCCCCGGGCCCGCCCCCGGGTCAGGCCCGCCCCCGTCCCGCCCTCGCCCGCCCTTGCCCCCGCCCCCTTCCGCTCTTGGCCCTCAGTCGTCTCTCGATCGCTTTCCTCACTCCGGGCCGGGCCCAGCCGGCGCCGCCGCGGCTTGGGGCTGCCGGCCAAGATGGCGGCCTTCGGCATCCTGAGCTACGAGCACCGGCCGCTGAAGCGGCCGCGGCTGGGCCCGCCCGACGTCTACCCTCAGGACCCCAAGCAGAAGGAGGTGCGCGCAGCGCGGCCCGACCCGGGGGCGGGGAGGGGGGGAAGGGGGCCATTGGAGAGGGAGGGGGAGGGGAGGGGGAGGGGAGGGGGGAGGGGGGGGGGGGGGGGGGGGGCCGGGGGGCGGGGGGGCGGGGGGGCGGGCGGGGGGGGGCGCGGTGGCGGCTGCGGC
>NW_027187258.1:1510562-1529807 GCF_028583685.1 Petaurus breviceps papuanus | reverse complement strand
TCTGGGGATGAGCATGGCAGCGCCAAGAACGTCAACTTCAACCCGGCCAAGGTGAGCTGGGGGGGGGGGCCGAGGGAGGGTCGATGATCACCCCCCTCGAGGAGTCCATTCCAGCCGGCTTCCCCCTGAAGTTCTCCTCAGCTAGTCCCCCTTAGTTCTCCTCTCCTGGTTCCCCCCCTTAGTTCTCAGCCAGTCCCCCTAGCAAGCTCTCAGTTACCCCCCAGTCTGCCCCCCCATTTAGCCCTCCTCATCTAGCCCCAGAGAACCTCCCCATTTTTCTCCCTCTAACCATTTTTCTCAAGGAGGCCCCCATTGGCAGCCAGCTCTTTCAGCTAGCCTCCCCACCAGAGTTTCCCCCAGCCAGCCATTTTCACTGGCTTCCAAAGAGGGGAGGGGCTGAGCGGCCCTGAGCTGGGCCCTGGGAGAAGCAGGCTGCACTGGTGGACGCCTACTACCCCATCTGCCAAGGGGGTTAGCTGGGGCAGAGGGTGCTCCTCCTAGCTGCAGCCTGGTCCTCTGGCAGGATCACTTCCCCAATGCTCTCCTTCCCCCCTCAGATCAGCTCTAACTTCAGCAGCATCATCGCAGAGAAGCTTCGGTGTAACACCCTACCAGACACAGGGCGCCGAAAGCCCCAGGTGAATCAGAAGGATAACTTTTGGCTGGTGACTGCACGTTCCCAGAGTGCCATCCACGCCTGGTTCACAGACTTGGCTGGCACCAAGCCACTCACACACTTAGCCAAAAAGGTGAGGCATTACTTCTTGGGGTCTGCAGGCTATGGAGGGGAGAGAGCACTCCGGACTCCCAGCTGCCAGGTCCCCCCTTGCCATTTTCAGCTTGGCCCAGGCTGCCTTCAGCAGCCTGGCCTCCCATCCCCTTTGATACCACCAAACTGGCCTCTTCTACCCTTTCTCCCACTCATCCACCTGGCTCCTGCCTCCCTGCCTCAGTTTCCCAGCATGAAGGCATTCCCTCCTCACCTCTATTTCTTAGAGCCTCTGATGTCCTTCAGAGCTGGCTCCAGGGGGGCAAGTCCTGAGCCATCTTCCTCGGACAACCTTTCTTGGTGGCCTGAGGCACTTCTCTGATAAGTCTGTTATTTTTGTATGTCACCGGAGGGATAGTCTCCCCCTCGAGGCTGATGGGACTGGTTCACTGGGCTTGGGAATGAGTCCCATGGAAGGAGTTTGGGATCCTCAGAATCCCTCTGGCATCCACACATAGGTGCCCATTTTCGGTAAGAAGGAGGAAGTGTTTGGCTATTTGGCTAAGTACACAGTACCAGTGATGAGGGCTGCCTGGCTCATTAAGATGACTTGTGCCTACTACGCAGCCATCACAGAGACCAAGGTTAAGAAGAAGCATGTCATTGACCCTTTCATGGGTGAGTAACACTGAAATCAGAGTCTGGGCACTCCCGACCCCTTTACAACCCACCCCCTCCCTAGGCCTCCCCCCACCCACTTTCTCAGCTCCGGATTTCCCTTTCTCCATCCCACTTCCAGAATGGACCCAGATTATCACCAAGTATCTGTGGGAGCAGCTGCAGAAGATGGCCGAGTTCTACCGGCCTGGGCCTGGGAGCTGTGTTTCAGTCTCAGGGTCCCTACCCCATGAGGTGGAGACAGCCCTCCGGCAGTGGGACTACAATGAGAAGCTGGCCATGTTCATGTTCCAGGTAGCAGAAAATGGCGGGGAGGGGACCGGGCCAAGCCTGATCCTGGCACAGCTCTCAGTAAAGAGTCAAGTTTCACTTGGTACCTGCTGCCACTCCCTTGAAGTCCTAGCCTGTCTCCCTCTCTACTGTTCTCCCTTCTGATTTTCCTCCCACCCTGGTATTTTCAGGATGGGATGCTGGATAGGCATGAGTTCTTGACTTGGGTCCTCGAGTGTTTTGAGAAAATCCGGCCTGGAGAGGATGAACTGCTCAAGCTCCTGCTGCCTTTGCTGCTTCGGGTAAGGCCCTACAGCCTGAGATATGCAAGCCCCTGGGCTTTCCTTCAATACAAAGGGTCAGGCTTCAGGGAGGGGCCCAGACTGGGGAGGCTCTGAGAGCTGCGTCTCCTCCACAGTACTCGGGGGAATTTGTTCAGTCTGCATACCTTTCTCGACGTCTCGCCTATTTCTGTACTCGGAGACTGGCCTTGCAGCTGGATGGTGTGAGCAGCCACCCTCCCCACGTGCTTGCCACTCAGCCCAGTAGCACGTTGCCCCCAACCCCTGCTCCTCAGCCCCCAGCTGGCAGCCAGCCCTCCACACCCTTCGGTGAATTGCTCCAGTGTCCTCAGCATCGACCTCTGGTGTTCGGGCTCAGCTGTATCCTTCAGGTGACTGCCAAGGCATGGCCATCCTTTGGGGCCAGCTGGAGATGGGGCTGCCTTTGGGTGGTGTCTCACTAGGGCCTCCAGCCCAGAGTTGGCATCCCAGGGTCCCAAACCAAAGGAATTGGGGGGAGGGGGGAACAGGTTGGGGCAAGTAGGGAAGGAGGCCTCCTTCTGCCCAAGGCCTGCCATCCATACTGGAGCTGGTGGGACTCAGGCTGGGCAGGACCCTGATGTGTTTGGCCTTGTCTCGAAAAGAGACTCCTGGTAACCAGCCTTCTTGATGGGCTTGTCTCCCAGAGCATCCTTCTCTGCTGCCCCAGTGCACTTGTCTGGCACTATTCGCTGACTGACAGCAGGATTAAGACTGGCTCACCTCTCGACCACCTGCCCATTGCTCCCTCCAATTTGCCCATGCCTGGGGGCAACTCAGCCTTCACTCAGCAGGTACCCTAACTACCCCATAGGCTAACGCTGGTGGGTGGGCAGGCTTGGGGGAGGCACTGCAGTCCCTGCAAAGGGCCGCTCATGGTACTGCTCCTCTTGGCCACATTGAGACTCTTGCCCACTGGCTCTCTGTGTTGGTGCAGGTCCGGGCAAAACTACGTGAAATTGAACAGCAGATCAAGGAGCGGGGCCAGGCGGTTGAAGTTCGCTGGTCCTTCGATAAATGTCAGGAGACAACTGCAGGTAGGGCCCTCGGTGTTTAAGGGCAGGGCACAAGTGGGTGGGGACCCCTGAGGGAGGTCCCCTTGAATCCACTGCCTCCCCTTTAGGGTTCACCATCGGCCGAGTGCTTCACACTTTGGAAGTGCTAGATAGCCACAGCTTTGAGCGTTCTGACTTCAGCAATTCCCTAGACTCCTTGTGCAATCGCATCTTTGGACTAGGGCCCAGCAAAGATGGCCATGAGGTAGGCAACAGGGGCTGGGGGCTCAAGGGGCTCTAGAAAACAGAGGGAGGAATGGGAAAGGCCCAGACAGATACGAGGCAAAGGAGTGGGGCTGCGTGAAATTAGCCAGTGTTTGTCGGAAGACTTGATGTTACCAGGACTGAAATGGTACAGACTGCTGCCTGTCCTGTTAGGTAGCTAGATGGCATAGGGTGTGCAATGAGGAAGACGTGAATTCAGATCTCAGACATTTGCTAGCTGGGTAACCTAGTCACTTAACCTCTGCAAAGTCAGTTTCCTCAACTGTAAAATAGGATAATACCAGGGTGCTGGTGAGGCTTCAATGAGATAACTTTGGTGCTTATAAACTAAGTGCTTAGCACAGCGCCCAGCACACAGCAGACTCTTAATGACTGTTTCCTTCTCTCCTTCTCTCCTTCTTCTGGCTCCAGATTTCACCTGATGATGATGCTGTGGTGGCACTCTTGTGTGAATGGGCTGTCAGCTGCAAACGTTCTGGCCGCCACCGGGCCATGGTGGTTGCCAAGCTCTTGGAGAAGAGACAGGCAGAGATTGAGGCAGAGGTCAGAAGGGAGGAAGGAAGGAGAGCAAGGCTAAGCAAGGGGAAGGGAGTCAGGCTAGAGTTGGAGAAAGTGGTGGAAGTCCAAGAGGGCGAAGATCAATCAAGGCTGGAGCTGTGGAGCCCAGGCTGAGGGAGCAGAAAGGGGAAGGGAGGGGGCCCAGGCTGAGGGAGCAGAGAGGGGAGGGGAGGGGCCCAGGCTGAGGGAGCAGAGAGGGGAGGGGAGGGGGCCCAGGCTGAGGGAGAAGGGGGGGGAGGGGGTCCAGGCTGAGGGAGCAGAGAGGGGGAAATAATGGAGGTCAGAGAGAGCCTCAGGTTGGAGGCTGAAGTGGATATTTGGGGAGTCTGAGCTGAGGGTGAGAGAAGAAACGCCTTCCCTGTCATGTCCCCTGCCAGCGCTGTGGAGAGTCTGAGGCAGTGGATGAGAAGGGCTCCATCTCGTCGGGTTCCCTGTCCGCACCCACTGCCCCGATTTTCCAGGATGTCCTCTTGCAGTTCTTGGACACACAGGCACCCATGTTAAGTATGACTTGCTGCCCTGGCGGCTGCTCCTTCTTCCTCCCCCATAAGCCCCCAGACTGAGGGGTGCTGAGCCCCGAGGGGCCTCTCCACAGTCACTAGGACAAGTCATTGAGAACTGAGGAGTCTGACTGGCATGCCTGACAGTGCAGTCAGCCATGTTGTCTCTGGAGGAGCCCAGCCAGACAGCATTAGGGACAGCTAGGTGGTTCAGTGGTTAGAGCCCTGGACTTAAGTCAGGAAGACCCAAGTTCAAATTTGGCCACTCTGTGACCCTGAGCAAGTTAAATACTGCTGCCTGCCTCAGTTTCCTCATCTGTCAAGTAGTTTGTACTGTGTTTAGCAGTGCCTGGCACATAGTAGATACTTAAGTGATACCAATTAGAATTTAAATTCCCCTTGGAAGGAGACCCAGGCACAGGAATAGGAGGCATCCCAGCGACCCGAGGCCAGCCCTCTTGGGAAGAGCCAGGTTTTCCCGAGGTCCCCGGGCAGGAACCCTCCGTCCCACTGCCTGCTCCCCCTCACCCCAGGCTGTCTCTCCAGCTGATCCGAGAAGTGAGAGCGAGAGGGTGGAGTTCTTCAACCTGGTGCTCCTCTTCTGTGAGCTCATTCGCCATGATGTGTTCTCCCACAACATCTACACCTGCACCCTCATCTCCCGAGGAGACCTGGCCTTTGGTGCACCAGGGCCCCGTCCCCCCTCTCCCTTTGATGACCCCCCAGACGACCCTGAGCGCAAGGACGCAGAGGGCAGCAGCAGCAGCAAGCTGGAAGTGAGTGCTGCATGTCCTTGGCCCCTGCCAAGCTCCCCGGGAAGCTGGGCAGGAGGGAAGAGCTGCCCCTCACCGGCCATGGCCATGTCCACTTGTGTCCTCAGGACCCCGGGCTCTCTGAGTCTATGGACATCGACCCTGGGGCCAGTGCACTCTTTGAGGACATGGAGAAGCCTGACTTCTCGGTAAGGTGGACGCCAGCAGGGGAGGGGTGCTCCTTCTCTCTTCTTCCCCGGCTCCCCAGGCCTTTTGCCCTCTCTCCAGATGTTATGCCCCATTGTCTTTCCTCAGATGTTTTCTCCCACTATGCACTGTGAGGGGAAAGGCAGCCCCTCCCCTGAGAAAGCAGATGGCGACAAAGAGATGAAAGCACTTCTTAAGGAGAAGGTGGAGGGGACCTTGGGAGTTCTCTATGAGCAGCCCCGCCACGTGCAGTACGCCACACACTTCCCCATCCCCCAGGTACCTCCCTCCACCTCCCTCTCCAGCATTGTGCCCAGGGCACATGCTCCATGGATGGCTTGTGGGTGTCCTTGGGCGATGGTGGGCTTGTGGCCAACTTGGGAGAGTCTGATTAGCCTACTGGCACTGCCCAGGAGGAGGCCTGCAGCCATGAGTGCAACCAGCGCCTAGTGGTCCTGTTTGGGGTAGGAAGGCAGAGGGACGATGCCCGCCATGCCATCAAGAAAATCACCAAGGACATCCTGAAAGTGCTGAACCGCAAGGGCACAGCAGAGACTGGGAAGTATCCAGCCCTCCCGGGGCGAGGCCCTTGAAGGAGCTTTCTTTTTCACCTTCTCCCCCAGGGCAGGGACCTGTCCAAGGGCAGGGCTCATCATGAGTAGCTGCAGTCCCCCAAAAATGTCCCTGCTCATTCATTCCCCTTCCACTCTGCACACTGGCTGATGTTGGCTGCTCCTTTGAAAAATGTCCAGAGAGCCCTGCAGCTGGGTCCCCGGGAGGTCCCTGGGAGGTCCCCGGGAAGGGTGGTGGGGTCTCTGGGAGACTTGGGGCAGAAGGCTCTCCTCAGAGGGGGAGTACACTTCCTGGCAGCTCTCGCCCACATGCCTCCCTCTCTGTACTCATTTCTCTTTTGGTTCAAAACAAACAAATAAGCCACAAGAGACAGATTGCTACATTTTCTTTGGACACAACAGAGTCTTCTCCCCAAATTCCCTTACAAAATGCATTTGGGAAGAAAGCAGGAACAGTTAGATTGTATATTGTCCCCAGAGTGGGGGAAGAGGAGCCCTCAGCTGTAGCAGTCGGGTGGGAGGCAGCCTCAGCCTTGGTTCAGGGACTTGGCTTTTTACTTTGTTGCACTCTGCGGTGATGTTCTCTGGGCTCTGCCTTCTTCGCTTGCTTCTCAATCTGTCCTGAGCCTCCCATGCTCCTTGGACCCCTCCACATTCTTCCTTGCTTTTCCCACTGTAATATTCCATTCCATTCCAATGAAGCAGCTGTAACTGTAACCCATTCCCTGGGTCCTGATCCATTTCTGACTTTCTTTGGTCACAGACAGGACTCTTGTCCAGCTGCTGAGCCTCTCCAGAAGGCCGCTTATCTGGAGCCTCCTCGGGTCTAGTTGTACTAGTATAGATGGGGATATCACCCCTTCCTTGCATTCTGCCATTGGGGTGGAGATGGCAGTGCAGCTCCAGGCAGGGGCTGTCCCCTCTCCCCAGGGTGAATGACATCGCCATCCTGTGCACTGAGCTGACTGGTTACTGCAAGGCCCTGAGTGCAGAGTGGCTCAGGGTGCTCAAGGCCTTATGCTGCTCTTCTAACAACGGCACATGTGGCTTCAAGTAGAGTAGGGCAGCTTCTCTTGCCCAGTCTCAGATTGACTTCCAGAACGATTGACTCTCTCTGCTGCTCCACTCCAAGTGGTGAAACTGCCTAGCTTCCCACAGTCCCTCCAACAAGGAGCTGTTCCACCTTTGTCTTGTTGGCGCTGCTTGGTGGGCAGGAGCTAATGCTTGAGGACTGTTGCCATTTGCATTTCTTGGATTATTCAAACCTTTTTTTTTTTCAGGAGGTTATTGATTTTATTTCTTCCATTGAAAACAGTTTTATGTCCTCTGATTAGTGCTTATTCCTTGAAGGTTGTACTCTGACCTCTTCAACTTCCACATTTCTTGTGTCTGCTGTATCCAAAGCAGGCAGCAAGCAGAAGCCTCCCCAGGCCAGCATGGAGCCCTCCTCAAGGGCACCTCGCTAGTCAGTCTGTCCTTTGACAGGCGGGGAAGATGGTCAGAAGCGGAGGAGGAGTCGGCCTGAAGCTTTCCCCACAGCAGAGGATATATTCTCCAAGTTTCAGCACCTTTCACATTATGATCAACACCAAGTCACAGCTCAGGTACAGGCCCTTGGCCGGCGCCTCACCGCCTCACGCCCCGCCTCCTCACTCTCATTTCCATCCTCCTGTCTCTTCCTTTTGCCTTTTCTTTGCCTCCCTGGCGCTTCTCAGCTCAGCTGCTCAGCCTCTCAGCCTCATTGCCCTGCCCTCCCCAGGTCTCCCGGAATGTCCTGGAGCAGATCACAAGCTTTGCCCTTGGCATGTCATACCACCTGCCCCTGGTACAGCACGTACAGTTCATTTTCGACCTCATGGAATATTCACTGAGCATCAGTGGCCTCATCGACTTTGCTATCCAGGTGGGGAGTTGGAGGGCAAGGGCTGGAGAGAGTGTTCCCTGGGGCATGAGGTGATGCTGTGGACCAGGCTAGGCTAGGCCCATGGTACAGAGAGTGATGGGAGGCTCGCTTGCACAACTCACACTTCTCGAGGCTCTTAGCTTTCACAAAGTACTTTGCTCACAAGCAACTGAGGTAGGTAGTATCATTCTCATTGGAAAACGGAGACTTTTGTAGGTATAGGGATTTGGCCAAGGTCCCACTAGTAAGTAAATGGCAGAGCTGGGCCTGGGACCCAGAGCTGTTTTCCTGGGTGACATACCAGGCCACCTCTGCCCACTGCTTCGTAAGGGCCTTTCCTTCGTCCCCCACCACCAGGTTTGCCCTGGAAGTAGTTCCTGTGTCACTAGTCACTGGGGAAGGGCAGTCACCCGTGCTTCTGGAGAGACTCTGTCTAGGGAGAGGGCACAGGACACAGAAGGGGAGGAAGAAGCCCCTTCTCACTTCCCTCCCGGCCTACTTTGGCAGCTGCTTAATGAACTCAGTGTGGTGGAGGCCGAACTGCTCCTCAAGTCCTCAGACCTGGTGGGCAGTTACACCACCAGCCTCTGCCTTTGTATTGTGGCTGTGCTGAGACACTACCATGCCTGCCTCATCCTCAATCAGGACCAGATGGCCCAGGTCTTTGAGGGGTAAGCAGAGAGGGCTACAAACCTTTGGGCTGGGGTGGGGGTGGGGGGCCTCATTCCAAAGGCTGAGGAACAGGTGGCCCCCCCACATCCCACTCCAGGCCAGAACATGAAGCTCCGCCCCCTCCCATGAGCTAAGCCTGCCTCCTCCTTCCATCCCCCATCAGCCTTTGCGGGGTGGTGAAGCACGGCATGAACCGGTCAGACGGCTCCTCTGCGGAACGCTGCATCCTGGCCTATCTGTATGATCTGTACACCTCCTGTAGCCACCTCAAAAGCAAGTTTGGGGAGCTCTTCAGGTGAGAGAGGGCTGGAGACCTACAACCCAGGCCTGCGCCCCCCTTCCCCTTCCTGCCCAGCCTGAGGTTGCCTGGCCTGGGCCTTCCACGTAGCCCTGGTGCTTCTTGGTCTCCTTGGCTTCCTGGGCTCAGGCACTGATTTGGGGCCCATTTTGTGTGCTCTGAGGTCCCCCATCCCCCTTAGTCTGTCCAAGTCCCTGCCCCTCCCCTCACCAGGTCTCCCTCACCCTAACCATACTCTCTGCTCTTCTCTCCCACCCCCTACCCCCCCCCCAGTGACTTTTGCTCAAAGGTGAAGAACACTATCTATTGCAATGTGGAGCCCTCTGAGTCCAACATGCGATGGGCCCCCGAGTTCATGATCGATACACTGGAGAACCCAGCAGCACACACCTTCACCTACTACACTGGGCTGGGCAAGAGCCTCAGCGAGAACCCTGCCAACAGATACAGCTTTGTGTGCAACGCCCTCATGCATGTGTGCGTGGGCCACCATGATCCTGACCGGTATGGGCTGGGCCCGGTGTCCCGGTACAGTGGGGGCGCCATCCCTTCCTTGCGTTCTGCCATTGGGGTGGAGATGGCAGTGCGGCTCCAGGCAGGGGCTGTCCCCTCTCCCCAGGGTGAATGACATCGCCATCCCCTCTCCCCCAGGGTGAATGACATTGCCATCCTGTGCGCTGAGCTGACCGGCTACTGCAAGGCCCTGAGTGCAGAGTGGCTCGGGGTGCTCAAGGCCTTATGCTGCTCTTCTAACAACGGCACGTGTGGCTTCAATGACCTGCTCTGCAACGTAGATGTGAGCCTGGGGGAGGGAGCTGCCAGGCTTGGGTCAGTGGGCTGCCAGTGGCAGGCCGTGGCCGCATCGCTGAGCTCCTTGGCCTTTCCCAGGTCAGCGACCTGTCTTTCCACGACTCCCTAGCCACCTTCGTTGCCATCCTCATTGCCCGACAGTGCCTGCTCCTAGAGGATCTCATCCGCTGTGCAGCCATCCCCTCGCTCCTCAACGCTGGTGAGTTGGCGGCCCACAGCTCCTGCCGAGGCTTTGGGGCCCAGGCCCTGCCACCGCCCTCTAGGGCCTGCCTCAGACAGTGCCTCTCAGATGCTGGGTCCGCTGTCCCCTGGGTGGCCTTGCTTGCTGCCATGTGCTGCTGCCCTCCCATCTGGTCAGGGCAGCTTTGGCTTTCTCTCAGCTCAGTATCACTTTGCCCTGCCAGCTTGCAGCGAACAGGACTCTGAACCGGGTGCCCGCCTCACCTGCCGCATCCTCCTCCATCTTTTTAAGACACCTCAACTCAACCCATGCCAGGCTGATGGCAGTAAGTAGGCCTGACTGCTGATCCTTGCTAGCCAGGGACTTGGGGGATGGGGTACCCTGGACCATCCTACTGCCTTTGGTCCGTCCTGTTCCCTGATATGTGGGCAGTACAGAGCACTGTGCTGGGAGTCAGGAAGACCTGATTTCAAATCTGGCCTCAGACGCTTCCTAGCTGTGTGGCCCTGGCCAAGTCATTTGACCCTGTCTGCTTCAGTTTCCTCATCTGTAAAATGAACTGAAGAAGGAATGGCAAACCACTCCAGTATCTTTGCCAAGAATACCCCAAATGGGGCCATGGAGAGTTGGACATGCCTGGAAAACTACTGAGCAATTCCCTGATAGGACCCTCTTCAAATTCCCATCTCGTTTTTCGAGGCTGATTTCCCATTACTCCTTCCCCTCTCTCCTCCCCCCCCCCGCATGCCTGCTTGCTACTCTTGGCTAGGACTTCCCATGTCCTGTCTCCCCCTTAGTTCCCTCTAGGCCCAAGGAATTGCCCTTCCTCCACATCACCATTCTTCTGCTTCCGCCAATGACTTGGCATTTAATGTGGACTTACTTGGGCCATGTGGACTATAAGGTCCTTGACGACAGGACCTGTTTTCATTTCTTTATACTCTGAGTGCCTGGCTCATAGTAGGCGCTTGCTTGATCAATGCTTGTTCAATCGCCAAGCCTTCTCTCCACAGACAAGCCGGCTGTTGGGATCCGTTCCTCCTGTGATCGGCACCTGTTGGCTGCCTCCCAGAACCGCATTGTAGATGGGGCTGTGTTTGCTGTGCTCAAGGCTGTATTTGTACTTGGTAGGGGCTGGGGAGGGGGAGTGTGAAGCATGGGAATGGTACCAGCTGAACCACAGAGGATAGTCTTTCCACCCCTAGGGCCCAGGTTCTTCCCCTTTCTGTATGTCACCGACCCTCTTTCACAGTCAGTTTGACAGCCTGTGGACCCTGCCTTCTCAGTAACTCATTTTGAAATGCACAAAATACATAGAATTACAAAGCAAACTCATGTTATTGGAATAGTTATCAGGAAGTTAAAGCCAATCCAGATCCTGGGGCCCCAGCTCTAGAGAGTGGTCACCTGGCCAGGGGAGGCTGAGGAAGGGAGGACAGTCCTCTTGCTGCGCTTTGTGCCCAGGCCTGATTGCATTTCTTCCCTTCTCTTCCTTGGCCCATAGGGGATGCTGAGCTGAAGGGCTCAGGCTTCGCCTTAGCAGGAGGGCCAGATGAGCTCCCCGAGGAGGAGGGTGTGGGTGGCCGGAGGCCTGGGGGCCGAAGCTTCTCCGTGGAGACAGCCAGTCTGGATGTGTATGCCAAGTATGTGCTGCGCAGTATCTGCCAACAGGTCAGTGCCAGTCTGTAGGCCTCCGGCCCGTTCTCGGCCTTCCCCATTCTTTCCTCCACGTTGTTCCGCTCCCCCGGCTACACCCTCCCCCGCTTTTCTCCCACAGGAATGGGTGGGAGAACGCTGCCTGAAGTCCCTGTGCGAAGATAGCAATGACTTACAAGACCCTGTGCTGAGCAGCGCCCAGGCCCAGCGCCTCATGCAGCTCATCTGCTACCCGCATCGGCTGCTAGACAACGAGGACGGAGACAACCCCCAGCGGCAGCGCATCAAGCGGATTCTGCAGGTGTGGGAGAGAGGCCAGCAAGGCGCCCGGCGGCAGCTGGGGGACAGAGCTAGGGCAAGGCGGATGCTGGGCCAGGCCAGGGAGTGGCTTCCAACTTCCCAGAGGTCTCAGCAGTAGTTGGAGTAGCTGGAGCTGGTCAGGGCCAGGCCCAGAAGGGGCCGTTGCAGCCAGTGAGCGAGTGAGCATTGCCATAGTGCTAGCGCCTTCCAGAGATTAGCCCTGGGAAGTAGGTGAGGAAACACAGGTAGATACAGCAGTGAAGTGACTTATCCAAGCTCACACAGCTAATTAATCAGAGGCCAGAACTGACCCAAGGACTGCTGGCCTCCAGGTGGGACTGGTGCTGCCTCTCTGGCTCCCCCTAGTGGCTTAAATTGGGCTATGATAAGTGCAGAGGAGTCTAATTCTGGTTCACACTTCTGCTCTGGGGCCTCTGACCAGTGCCTTTGCCCATGGAATCCCCAGAGTGAATGCAGAATGTTTGAACCGAACCGGATTCAGTGGCACCTTTAAAGTTTGCAGCTGCCCTCTGAGGTAGGAGTGCAAGCATTACCCCAGTTTACAGGTTCCCAGAGATCATCAGCCTCGGAGTGGGTGTTCTTGGCTGCACTGGGGCTGCCGGGTTTGTCTGGCTGGCTAGTGTTGTCCTGTCCAGAGGAGGCCAGCTGACTTCTCTGGGTCCCTTTAACAATAACAACCCCCTTAGGGTGGCTAGGTGGTGCAGTGAATAGAGCACTGGCCCTGGAGTCAGGAGGACCTGAATTCAAATTCGGCCTCAGATGCTTGACACACTTACTAGCCATGTGACTTTGGGCAAGTCACTAAACCCCAATTGCCCTCCAAAAAAAGCAAAAAAAAAAAACAGTAACAGCTCCCATTTTGGTCAGACTTTGAGGTTTTATAATAGACTCAGTTCATTCAAAGTCTGTGAGGTTTAGGTAGTATATGGATGGGTTCCATTTCATTGATGAGGAAACTGAGGCTCAGGTTAAGTGACTTGTATAGGGTCACAGAAGTAAATGCCTTCAACACTCCACCGTGTTGCCTTTGTGACTCTGAAGTTTGTTGCTTGGGGTGGGGGAACTCTGGGAAATGGGGGGCCAGAGGCTAATGGGGCTGGGACTTGTATTGCAGAATCTGGACCAGTGGACCATGCGCCAGTCTTCCCTGGAACTACAGCTCATGATCAAGCAGACCCCTAACAATGTGAGTAGGAAAGCGCCCCTTTCTCCCCTTCCTGCCGCCCCTCCCCCACCCTGCCTGTGGGGGACAGCAGAGAAGGTCCCAGGGCTTCTGGTCTGGGAGAGGTAAAGGGGGAGGTAGGGGCTGAAGGTAGGAAGCATGCTGAGTGGGGCGGGGGGTGATGTAGGGGTAAGAAGAGTGTGCTTTGGGGGCTGGGGACAAAGGTGGGGGGATGGGGTAGAGAGCAGGGGGGGGGCGGTAAAGAAAATGGAGATGCTGGAGGGCAGGATTTCCAATGGAGTCCTGTCCCCCACCCTGCCATCCGCCCTCCTCCTCCTCCACCCCTGCCATCACCTCCCACCATCTGCCCTCCTGCGCCTCCAGCTGGCTATGTAGCCCTCCCATCCCCCTCGTCCTCCCCAGGAGATGAACTCCCTCCTGGAGAACATTGCCAAGGCTACCATTGAGGTTTTCCAGCAGTCAGCAGAGACGGGGGCAGCTACCGGAGGCCCTGCTGCCACTGTGCCCCCCAGCAACAACAAGGCTAAGCCTGTTCTCAGGTGGGGTAAAAGCCTTTTGGGCCCCTATATTCCTATGGATATCCTGGCATGGCCTCCTGGGAGGGGGAGGGGGATCCACACTGGCCCTGCCTGCCACCTTCTGCTTGCCCCTGACCCAACACAGCCATATCTGCCTTCCTCCCCCCACCCCAGTTCCCTGGAGCGCTCTGGGGTGTGGCTAGTGGCCCCACTCATTGCCAAGCTGCCCACCTCCGTGCAGGGCCATGTGCTGAAAGCTGCTGGGGAGGAGCTAGAGAAGGGGCAGCACCTGGGCTCCTCTTCCCGCAAGGAGCGGGACAGGCAGAAGCAGAAGAGGTGAGTAGGCAGTTGAGGGCCAGAGTGAATTGGACTGCGGTGGAGTTGCTAGGTCAGGCCCTAGTTGGCAACTGGATGGGAGGTGAGGTAGGGGCCAGGCCTGGTCTGAGGACACGGAAGAGAGCTCAGTCCCAGGGAGTAGCTCGAGGAAGGGAAGCCCCCTTAAAAGCAGGGAGGCTTCTAGAGGCCCCGTTGCCCAGCCTCTGCTCCCCGGCTTCTTCCACCAGCATGTCCCTGCTGAGCCAGCAACCCTTCTTGTCTCTGGTGCTGACTTGTCTGAAAGGGCAGGATGAACAGCGAGAGGGCCTCCTTACCTCCCTCTACAGTCAGGTGCACCAGGTACGTAGGGCAATCTAGAATGGGCAGCTGGGGGGCATACCTAGTGCTGTGGCACGCTTGCCAAGGGGCAGACCCTGCCTGCCCACTCCACAGTGGCACGGCTCTGTCTGACTTCTCCCTAGATTGTTAATAACTGGCGGGACGACCAGTACTTGGACAATTGTAAACCCAAGCAGCTGATGCACGAAGCCTTAAAGCTGAGGCTTAACCTGGTAAGCCCTGGGGGCCAGAGCCAACACTCAGGGAGCAGGAGCCTGGTGGATCTGGGAGTGGCAGGCTTGGGCCTGGGTTGGGTGGTGCCCACACAATGCAGGGCACAGCAAGACCTATTTAGACATCTGCTAGCCTCCCCGCCCCCCCAGCTGCCTTCTTTTCCAGATGAGGATGTTGAGATTCAGAGGAGGGGCAGACTGGTGACAGCGAGGCCAGGTTAGGCCAGAGCCCAGATGTGCCTTTCTTTTAGCTGGCATGCTCTCCCTCACACTCGCCCTCAGGGTTGGCCCACCATTTCAATTAGATTTTGCCTGTGATCCTGGCAGGTAGGGGGCATGTTTGACACGGTCCAGCGGAGTACCCAGCAAACCACTGAGTGGGCTGTTCTGCTCCTGGAGATTATCATCAGCGGCACTGTCGATATGCAGTCAAACAAGTAATTTTGGCCTTCCCCCCGAGTGGGCCCCATTCCCCCATGACCCAGCCCCCTGTCCACCCTCCAAGCAGCTGCTCTGGCCAGGCCCTGGCATGGGAGGGGATGTGTGGCTCTTCTGACTCCTGTATACACACCTTGGCCCTGGAAACCCCACTGGCATGTTATGTTCCCTCCACAATGACTCTGATCACCTAGTCTGGCAAAAGCCCCTCACTCATCCTGTCCCTGTGTCCCCCACCCTCTCTGGATGTTTGTACGTGTATGTGCATGTGTGGCCCCGTGTGTGCAGCGAGCTCTTCACCACTGTGCTGGATATGCTGAGCGTGCTGATCAATGGGACGCTGGCTGCAGACATGTCCAGCATTTCTCAGGGAAGCATGGAGGAAAACAAACGGGCGTACATGAATTTGGTGAAGAAATTACGGGTGAGCCGGGGGCTGGAGTGGGGGCTCCCTGGGCCAGATCCCTGGTCTCCAGCTTCCATTCTCTGGCTCTTTGTTCGAAGCTGACCTCTAGCCTGCCTTCAGTTCCCATGTCCTGGTTCCTGACCCTGTGCCCTTCCCTCTCTTCTCATGGCTGCAGAAGGAGCTAGGGGAACGCCAATCTGACAGTCTGGAAAAGGTGCGCCAACTCCTACCACTGCCCAAGCAGACCCGAGACGTCATCACCTGTGAGCCACAGGGCTCCCTCATTGACACCAAAGGCAATAAGATTGCTGGCTTTGATTCCATCTTCAAGAAGGAGGCATGTCCCCCCCTTTCGTGTGTGCCTGTCCCTGTCCCTGGGCGTGAACTCTCTCCTGGCTGCTCCCTGACAAGGCCTCTCTGGATTACAGAGGACACTCTTGCCTTGTTATTGACCACAAGTCTTTCCCGCCACCCTTCTTCGTGCCCCCCTGAAGTACTACTCACCTTTTTCCCTAGCTCTCCCACTTTTCTAGCAGCATCTGGGCCCCCCGCCATCCACCTCTTTGTACCCCATGCAACTTCCCTTGCCCACAGTGAGTCCCCCACCCCCTCACCATAGCCAGCTCGTGGGAATGGCTGGTGGTCCAGATCCAGGCCAGGTCTAAGCAGACGAAATGGAACAGGGGGATTTCCGTTCAGCAAGTAGCCATTAAGAGTCCACAAAGCATAAGGCCCTGGACACAGGAGTGCCCACATGTCCAGTATGGCCAGATACACACTTCCTCATCTCTTTCCGGCCACCTCTAATGGAGTAGTGTTCTCTCTCCTTGTGTACCACAGCCCTTCTCTGCCCTGTGTTTCCAAGGTTTCACACTCATTGTCTCTCTCTCCTTGGGCAGGGCCTCCAAGTCTCTACTAAGCAGAAGATCTCGCCCTGGGATCTCTTTGAAGGATTGAAGCCATCAGCGCCACTGTCCTGGGGCTGGTTTGGGACTGTGCGTGTAGACCGACGAGTGGCGAGGGGGGAAGAGCAGCAGCGCCTCTTGCTCTACCATACCCACTTGCGCCCTCGGCCCCGGGCCTACTACCTAGAGCCTCTGCCACTGCCCCCAGAAGATGAAGAGCCGCCAGCACCAGCTCTCCTGGAGCCCGAGAAGAAGGCTCCTGAACCCCCCAAACCCGACAAGGCTGGGGCGGCTCCCCCTAGTGCAGAAGAGCGCAAGAAGAAGCCCCCCAAGAGCAAGAAACGCCCCCAGGCCACCAGCAAGACCGAGGTCAGCCCTGTGCCCAGTGCATTGGCCTTGTGGCTTTACACTCTCCCACTGCCCTGCTCACTCTCTCTTCTCCCTCACCACATGCAGGACTATGGACTGGGCCCAGGGCGCAGTGGCTCCTACGTTCCAGTACCCACAGACCTCCTACATCATGCCACTGGGAGTTCTATATCTCGCTTTGGCTACCCGCAGACACCTGTGACACTCTACACCCAGAACCAGCCTCTGCCTGCAGGTGAGTGCCAGCCTTTCTGCCATGAAAGGGGTCTGGGGGAGTAGGGCCTCTTTGCTGACTGGCTGCTCCCTTCCTGGCTTTGGCAGAATAGGAAATTGACTGGCCCCCCAGACTAACGAAAGGGATGGAAAGCCTCAAGAACCCAAGTGGTTGGCCACCATTCTGAGCCCCCACCCCTGTACCCACTTCCGAGCCCTCTGCTCTCCAAGTTCATCCTGTTCTCCTTGCCAGGGGGCCCTCGTCTGGATACCACATATCGCCCTGTAAGGATGCAAGTACCCAAGCTCCCAACCCGACCATCATACTCTGGGGTGTTGCCTTCACCCATAACTGGGGTCATAAGCATTGACCCTTCCTACAAGACTCCTGTGTACCGGCAACAGCAGCCTCCAGTGCCACAGGGCCAACTCCTACGTCAGCAACTCCAGGCCAAATTGGTAAGAGAGGTGGAAGGGAGACTTCAGGAAAAGGGATGTGGGATAGGGAGGGCATGGAAAGGACCCTGAGGTGGCCAAGCTCCATCCAGAGGGGATGTTTAGGGTGGGAAATTTGTGGAAGGAGATCTTGGAAAGGAGGGGATCAAGACAGGGAAAGGGGGAGGGGAGAAGGCCAAGTCTCTAGGTTCTTTCCTTTTACAGAGTCAGGGAATGTTAGGCCAACCGCCTGTCCGCCAGATGACCCCGAATTCCTCCTATGGTTCACTGCAGGCTTCCCAGGTAAGGCAAGAGGAGGAAGGAAGGGAGAAGGGACCTAAGAGTTTGGAGATTTTTTGGTCCTTACCTGTCTCCTCTTCTGCCCAGGGCTATACTCCCTATGGCTCCCACATTGGACTACAGCAGCACGCTGGCCCAGCAGGCACAATGGTGCCCCCCAGCTATTCCAGCCAGCCTTATCAGAGCCCTCATCCTGCTGCCAACCCCACTCTTGTGGACCCTGCACGTCACCTCCAGCAGAGGCCCAGTGGCTATGTGCACCAGCAGGCCCCAGGCTATGGGCATGGGCTGCCCACCACTCAAAGGTAGCTAGGGGATTGATGGGGGCTCAGAACTAGAGACCCAGGGAAAGTGGGTGAGGTGGGGAGGACCGTTGATGGCAGAAGTACGTTTGGATTAGGAATGTGTATGTGAATGGTTTGGGGACTATTGGTCATGGACCTTGAGGTTCCAATAAAATTAATCTGCCTTGGCATCCTAGAATCAGGATTCAGAGAGACCTTAGAGGTCACCCAGTCTACCAGAGTCCTGAGAGGTCCTTGACTTAGTAGGGAGCTGGAAGGTGTGTGTGTATGTCTGTGTGTATGTGTGTACGTGTACTCAGGCCTGTGCATATGCTCAAGGGCTACATGCTACCAGGGCCACATGCTGCTAGGTGGGCAATGTGAAAGAATTCATTGTAACTCAGGCATGGTTCCTGCCCTCAAAGGCCATGGCATCTAGAATGGGGAAAAGATAACAATCCAGACACACCTTGGGGGGAGTAAGGTCAAGTGGCCTCACCCCAGGAGAAGGGAAGCCATCTCCCTTGGGACTAGGACTATGCCTGGCTGAGAAGGGAGGGCAGAGACTGCCATTAAAGGCCTAGCCAAGAGAGCTTATGGGGTGTTCTGAGTCAGAAAGGGAACCAAGAAGAAAGCAGAGTGGCTGGGCTCTGGGTATCGGGCCAGTTGCCCTTTGGTTGGGCAGCAGTGCCCATTCGAAGCTACCACCACAATGGCAAGAACATATAATGATATTCCATGATCAGCACTATAGTTCATAGAGTGCTGAGTGCTTTGCTGGCTTTGCCAAACACTTTCTGCACAGCAGGCCTGGGAGAGACAGAGAGAGGCATCGTTGGCCCTATTTTACAGATGAGGAAAGTGAGGGAGGGAAAGAAGTCCCTTGACCTTGGCCACCAAGAGGATTGGAGCCCATCTCCAAGACCTAGAAAAGTAGGATCCTTGTATGTCAGTGATGCGGCCTGGAGAAGCCTGGACCAAGAGGGGGAGAAGAGTGGGGATCACTTGCATGACCAGGAGCAAGAACATAGGCCAGAGGCGGGAATGAGCAGCACTGGAGAGGGAGGCGGGCACAGGTGGCAGCAGGCAGGACAGCAGTTGGCTTGGAATTGGAGATAGTGATTGTCTGGGGGAGAATTGGGACACTGGCTAAGAAAGGTTGCATCTGTTGATGCTGGCTGGGCTTGAGGTGTTTGGACCCCATGCAGCAGGAGACAAGGAGACATGGGAAATTTTTGATCAGGGTGAGGACCTGAAGAAATAAGCGATTTCAGAAGATGAATATGCCAGCAGTAGTGTGTAAGAGGTCTCATGGGAGAAAGAGCCTGGCAGTGGCAAGATGGGAGGGCAGCCCATATGGAGCACAAAAGGAAGGCTTGGATGGAAAACCCGACGAGACAAAGGCAGACTTGGTAACTGAGTTGCCAACGACATGGGGGCAACCGTGGAGCTTCACGCGGGGGATCCTGGCAGCAGACGCCATGATTGGGGAGCAGGGGAGGCCATCATTTGCAAAGCAGCCTCGGATGCTTCCGAACACTGCTGGCACTGTCAGTGCTCCCAGCCACTCCAGGCCCCAAGCTTGTCTGTGGCCGTCTTGTGGCTCAGTCTTGCTGACTG
>NW_027187258.1:1506820-1509320 GCF_028583685.1 Petaurus breviceps papuanus | reverse complement strand
AGCTTAGACCCAATGGTGTCCCCTTTTTCTACTCCTGTAGCAGCAGCAGCAACAGCAGCAGCAGCAGCAGCAGCAGCAGCAGCAACAGCAGCAGCAGCAGCAGCAGCAGCAGGCGGCGCCCCCGCCACCTCAGCCACAGCCGCAGCCCCAGGTAGCCGCCGTGCCACAGCCCCAGGCTCAGGGACAGCCGCCCGGGCTGGGCATGCAGCCCATTGTGAGTGGGACAGGGACAGGGCCAGGGAGGCATGGGGGGAAGTGTGGGAGGAGGCATGGGCCAAAGGCTGGGAGTGCCAGTTGCCGGGCAGCATGAGGATTTGGGGAGGACACTGGGTTGCAAGGGCAGGTGTGATGGGGCCCTTTCTCCCCATCCCCTTAGTTCCAGCGGCAGGGCCTCCAGCAGACCCAGCAGCAGCAGCAGACGGCGGCCCTGGTCCGGCAACTGCAGCAGCAGCTCTCCAGTAAGCCTCTTTCCCCAGGAGTATCCTGGCCTGCCCTTGGGTTCTAGGGGCTTTCTCCCTAATGGGAAGGGGGAGGAGGAATCAGGAACCCTGAGCAGCCCCTCCTCACCCCTCTGCCTCTGGTCCGTGCTGTGCCAGCTCCGATTGTCTCTGATCTCCACAGATACCCAGCCTCAGCCCAACACCAACATGTTTGGACGGTACTAGCGCACCTGAAGGAGCTGCCATTGCCTGGCCGAGACCCTGGCCCCTTCCTTGGGCCCCATTTTTAATGACTTTTTAGTATTTTTGTTAAGATGAGGCTGCCGCACTGTCGGGTTTTGTACTCTATTTATACAGCTACCCTGGGGCTGCCTGCAGCCCTCAATACACAGAGCCTCTTTGCAAAGGGAGCGTTTGGGCTTGTTTGTTGGGATTGGGCAGGGCTTGCTTAGGGGAAGATGGAAAAGTCATAGGAGACCTAGCCTAAGACATGGTGCTGAAAGGGGCCTTAGGGTCATTGAGCCCAACCCCCCAGGCCTTCAGCCTGTTCTTTCCCCAGTTCATAAAGTCAGAGATTTAAGGCTGAGCCTTAGAAGCCATTAAGGCTAACTTCCTGATTTTACAGGGAGGAAAGTCAGGCCTAGAAGGGTTAAATAACTTCTCCAGAATCCCAGTAAGTGTCTGACGCAGAATTTGAACCTAGGACTTTTTAACTCCAAGCCCACCCTCCTTTCCCCATCTGGGGAACGCCTGTTGGTCTGGCCACCAACTTCATAAGGGGAGATAGAGATATTCTGCCCAGTATGGCCCCCTGTGCCCAGCTCTCAGTCTTGTAGTACCCCTTCACAATGAGGAGGGAAGTTTGCTAACTGGCTCCCCACTCCAGGGGCTGATTCATTCCCTGAGCAAGAGGGGCCTGTCTTCTGTCCTCTGCATTATTGGCAGATGAATCTTTTGGTCAGTTTTCATGAGACTCCTGAGCTGTGAGAGTAGGGTTTTGTCTTGATTCTTTGCATTATACAGAAGGAAAAGCTAAAGGACAGACTCTGGTTAATGTGCACAGAAGCAAGGAGAGCTGGGAGCTAGGTTGGGTCAGAAGGGGGCTAGGATGAGAGCTCCCTGGCTAGTCAGAGTTCAGTATCTCTTTCCCAAGATGAGTCCCAGGCCAACCCGAAGGCCTAAGGGTGCTGGGGTAGGGCAGACATTGCCTTTGGTAAATGACCTTAAGTGAGGAAACAGTGTCCAGACCCCAGAGCTGACCCACACTAATGGGAGGTGCTGGGTGACCCGGGGAGGCACAGATCCAGCCTTCAAGTCATTGAAAAGGAAAAGACAAGATTTAGAGTCATTACTCATGGTGATGAAATGACCCCCTTTGGGAGAACCTGGGAAAAAGCAGTGTGTACAAGATGGCAGGGGGGGTGGTATCTGCCCTCTGGGGTGCTAAGCAGGGGCCAGTACTGGGGAATGGATGCAGCCTTCTACCCCTCTCTTGCTGGGTCAACATCCTGGGCCTTTCAGGGAATAGAAGGTCACCTGGAAAGTGGTGGGCTTAGAGGGATTTGGAAGTCAGCAGGGCTTCCATCCCAATTAGCAAGCAGATGGGTGGATGGATGGATAGATGCATGGGTGGATGTATGCATAGCTGGATGGGTGAGTGGGTGGATGGATGGATGCATGGGTGGATGGATGGATGGATAGATGCATGGGTGGATGTATGCATAGCTGGATGGGTGAGTGGGTGGATGGATGGATGGGTGAGTGGGTGGATGGATGGATGCATGGGTGGATGGATGGATGGATAGATGCATGGGTGGATGGATGCATAGCTGGATGGGTGAGTGGGTGGATGGATGGATAGATGCATGGGTGGATGGAGGAACGAATGAAGAAAGGCTGGGTCTGCCCAGCCTGCCCACTTCTGTCTCCCTTGCTCTGAATCTGGCCATCTTTACTGGTACCCTAGGGAAACCTCTTCAGTCTCCTGCTCTGGCCCATCACCCATCTATCTACCCACCCATGCATCTATCCATCCACCCATGCATCTGTCCATCCATCCA
>NW_027187258.1:1444511-1451820 GCF_028583685.1 Petaurus breviceps papuanus | reverse complement strand
GTCCGCACCTGCTCCCCCCACACCCCCAACTTGCTGTGCGGGCGGGGATCGGATGATTGAACGCCCCCCCCCCCTGCCCAGCACTGGGCCCCCTGTGCAGCTGCAGCTTTCGGGGCGGCCACCCCCCGCCCGCCCAATCTTTGGGGAGCGACTTGGAGGGGCAGCCAGCCAGACCCCCCGCGATCACGTGTACACACACACGGCCAGACCCCCCCCCTCACCTAAACACAACACATACACATACACACACACACACACACACACACACACACACACACGCACGCACGCGCGCGCGCGCGCGCGCGTCCAGCCTACCTCACAGCCTGCCCGCAAGTTACAGGCACCGGCTCAGCACACGCACACGCACACACACGTACACGCGCCCACTCTACCTCACTGCCTGCCTGCGGGTCACAGGCACGGGCTCAGCACACATGCACACGCGCGCGCACACTCACGCATGCACACACGCACACCCCCCCCCCACCCCACCACCCCCCTGCCTGCGGGCCCCAGCCACGGGCTAACCACACACACACCCCCGCGTGCACACACACACACACACACACACACACACACACACACACACACACACACACACACACACACACACACACACCCACCGCACTACCCGCCTGCCAGCGAATCACAGGCATGGGCTCTGCGGCCCTCTGCCGCCGCTAATGCGGGGCTGCTGGGCCCGGCCCGTGTCTGGTCGGACAGGGATAGAGTACTGGGGGCTTTGCAAATGTGTTGGGAGTTTTTAGGCTACTATGTTGTAGGATCACTGCTAGTACTTCCATTCAAATGCCCCCGGGTCAGAGAAAGGGGGAAAAGGACCTATTTACTGGAGAGAGGTGGGGCCCTACAGGAGCGGAGGCGCTTCGGCACAACTTCAAAAGCTGAGCCTGAGACTACCTTTGGCTCCCCAGCGCCGGGCAAGCACACTGACCGGATGCTTCTTGACTTGGCCCTAAAAGCCTGTCCAGCCCCTTGGATGGGGGGGGTGGGGGGGGGGGGGGGGGGGGGGGGGTGGCTCTGATCTCTCCTGCTTTCCCCATCTCCACCTCCCACGGATTTTGCACTCTCCTAGCTCTCTTAGGAGGCATGGCCTCCTCCCAGTGCCCTCCTTCGGAGCCTCTCTGGCCCAGCTTGGCCTTGGGGTTTATCGTCTTTCTCCCCAGAACAAAGGGTCACTCCAAGTCCTTCTTTCCATGTCTCCCCCATGACTTTACTCCTGTCTTTCCCCCTGCTCTCCACACCCAGCCCCCACAGTCTCTCTGCCCCTGGGCCCCATGTGTGACCTCTTCACTTTCTTTCTCAGTTACAGAGTAGGCCTGACAGTAACAATGAGAATAACTCCCACTTTGAGATTTGCCAACATCATCTCATCTAGGGCCTTCTCTATGGCCACCCACCACATCCACCACCCAGAATGGCAGAGAAATTGGGTGAAAAAAACCCGCCCTCATGGGGTTCATTCTTACCCTTTTGGAGAGCATGCCCCCAAATGCCCTTTGTATGCCCTTTGATAGGATTACAATAAATACACAAGATTACAAAGGAAACCAGGTCTATGGAAATGGTTAGCATAGTATTTGAAAAGGAAGTTCACAGATCCTAGGTTAAGAACCCTGCAGAACCACCTCTCACTTGACAGATAGGAAACTGAGGCCCAGAAAAGGAAAGTAGCTTGCTTAGCTAGAGGCACTCTTCCTAAGACACCCAGCTAAGAACCTACATTTCCATGACGTTTTAGGGAGACAAGGTCCTTGCTGTGATAGCTTCCAGGGTGTGTGGGTGTGTATAGCATGGTGTAACAGAGAGAATGCTGGAATGTAGGGTCTAGGCTTTAGGGAGACTAGCTATTGTGCATTTTGCACTTAAAAGATTTGCAAAATCTCGGCCTGTATAATCTCAGTTGATATCATATGACAACTCAGTGGGGCAAGTGATTATTATTATCATCCTCATTTTACAGATGAGGAAACTGAGGCTAACAGAGTTACTTGCATAGTATGATTCGAACTCAAGTCTTCGATGACAAATAAAGCACGCTACTTTGCCACCTAGTGGCCACTACCAGTTCTTACTACTCCTAAACACTGTCCTTAGGAACCTGAGTTTCTTTCTTTGTAAAATAAGGAGGCTGACCTAAATGTATGGCACAGTATGGCTGGCTTGGTCAGTGTGCGAACCCTGCTTCTCTGCCCTTGCTGTCTGTGGCTGGAGGCAAGGTCTGTTTCCTCCCTCATCTGGAAAATGAGAAGTTCCTTTCCATTCTAAAGCCATTCCTCCCTTCCAAGTCTGAAGCAACCCTGGGTACACAAAATGCCCCATCCTCTGGAGGGCACACAGTGTCACGGGCTTGCACTGGGAACATGCCCTCTGGCATTCCTTTGGTGTTCAACTGCTGACGATGTACCTGCCCTTGATGGCACTGCTTTACTTGGGGGAAGGGTGGAAAGTTGAGGGATGCCAGACCATTAACTCTTAGGTTAAGGGAAGAATCATTCAAGTAAATAGTCTCTTGAACCCATCCAAACCTAGGAGAGCTGCTTCCTTGGAAAGAAGAAAACAAAAGGAAAAACTCAACAATAGCTGTCATCTCTGACTAAGATTTATGAAAATCTCACAAGTCCCAGAAAATCAGTTACCTTGTAGCTCCCTTGGCTGGGCTTATCTTATCTGGGATAGACCTAAACATTTTTTTTGTTGGATTCTGGAAAAGGCAGAAAGGACTGGAAATATCTGTAGCCAGGTCAGACAAATAAAGGCGTTTTCTGAATTCAATCATTTCAATAGAGAATTTCCAAAAGAAAAAGCTTGCAGGAGTCTGACTCTGAGAAGGACAACAAATCACACATTATTGAGTGGTGGCTTGTCTAGGATGAGGCTGGTCCCCAGCTCCTAGGCCCTCAACCAGACCTGGAGGATCATCCTGGAGAGCACTAATGAAATCACCTCACAGGACACTTGTGGTGCTCTGGAAGGGACAGACCAGAGAGGCCATGTGCCTGACGGGTGGAGCCCAGCAAGAGCCACTGAAGCCAAGCTTGGCTATTTTGCAGCTGCCCTGGCTTCCCCTAGACGCCCCCGTCTGGAGTCTCATTGGCCAGCCTGATCTGCCTAACATGGCTTCTCTCTCACCCACTCTTAAGCATGCACTTCTGCTTATTTGGTACTTGAATGATTTGGCTTTTTGGAGCCTGGATTTCATCCCTTCAAGCTAGACAGTTTGTGTGGGGAAGGAGCTGTGCTTGTCAATCCTGTGCCCTCTCCCTGTGATGTCCTCCGAATCACCAAATCCCAGGACCTTTGAAGGCATCTAGTTCAGACCATCACTGACCAAGGAAGAAAGCAGTGCTGAACAGTGGAAAGGCCCAGGATTCAGGGCTGGCATGACCTACTATTCTCCTGGGCTTCCTCAGTTTCTTCATCTGTAAAACGAAGGAGCTGGCCCCTTCCAGTTAAATCAATGAGCCTTTACAATATCAAACTTGCAATCCCATTCGATTGTTGCCTCTGTGTACTCTATGTTTTCAAACCCTACCCATCACAGTACCTCCTGACTCATGGGATGCCCCCAAAGTATCCCCAGCCCTGACGGAGTTCATCTTGGCCAGAGTGGTCTGGATGGGTGAATGAATGAAGGCCAATTCAGCTAGCTGACCCCATCCTACACACCAGACTGCCATGCTTTCACAAGCCACCCCCAATCCCTTGCTACCTCTTACTTTGGGCTCAGTAATCAAATCAATAGTACAAATACACTGCTCCTGGAAAATGCCTGGCAACCCGGCCCTATGGAAGGACAGAAAAAAGGACAGATGGAAGGGAACAAGCATTTATTAAGCACCTACTATATGTCGGGCACTTTACAAATATGATCTCATTTGATTCTCACAACAATCTGTGGAGGAAGGTGCTATTATTATTTCCATCTTAGAGTTGAGGAAATTGAGGCAGCTTTACCTCAAGTTAAGTGGCTTGCCTAGGGTCACACAGCTAGTTAAAGTGTCTAAGATGGGATTTGAAGTACAGGGTTCAAGCCTGGGACTCTCCGAACATACTCAGGTATATGGTATCTTCCCCTATTGGTTTCTACTAGTGTTATAATGCATAGAGTGGGGAAGACCCGAGTTACAATCCAGCTTCCCAGTCAGGTGAGACTGGGCAAGTCACTTCACCTGTCTGCCTCAGCTTCCTCATCTGTAAAATGGGAATAATAATGGGTAGTTATAAGCAAGAAATGTTAGCTATCATGATTATCAGAATGGAAGCTCTCTGAGGGCAGGCACTGTTCTCACTTGTGATCTGCTTTCACAGTGCTTAGTACAACCACCACAGGAAACACTGAACAAATACTGTTCATTTGTGCAGTTATTCCGCACTCACAAGAGGTCATCTGGTGTCAGCCATGGCTGACCAAAAAGCCTTTCTGCCATGCCTAAGACAAGTGGTCCTCAATTCTACATAAAGAGCCATTGGGAGGGAAAATCCCCCTTCCAGGTGGCCTATTCCATTTCTGGACAGTACTCCTTGGTAAGAACGTTTCCTTTATATCAAACCCAACTCTGCCTCTGCAATTTCTACCCATAGTTTAATTCAACAAGTACTCATTTTCGAGTCGGCTAGGTGGCAAAATGAAGAGGGTACTGGTCCTGGAGTCAGGAGGACCTGAGTTCAAATCTGACCTCAGATACTTAATACAAAAACTAGTCTTGTGACCTTGGGCAAGTCACTTAACCCCAATTGCCCTCCAAACAGCAAAAACAAACAAAACCCCCCAAAAACAAATAAACAAAACCAAGCACTTATGCTTAAGTAATGCCAGGGGAGACAAAGAGAAACATTTGGGGGGGGGGGGCGCCCATTGTTCAATTCCTACACATTCTTTAAAGCCCCATTGGAATGCGTGCTCCTCCAGGAAGCCCTCCTCTTCTCTTTGGGTGGCAATATTCTTCCCCTGTAAACTTCTAAAGGGTACTTGGTTTTAAAACTCTCCACTGCTTTTGATTTGTAATCTTCTGTATGCGTCACCCACAATTGTGACTTGGCCCCTGTTTGTGTCCAGGCCACAAGGAAAGGGCCTGTGTCTGCTTCTGCTTACCACCTGGCTGGACACAGAACACTACAGAGCTGTGGAATCAGAGCTCTGACAGCCCAGTGCCCAGGGAGGCAGTAGAGGCCTAGAGGATGTGGAAAGGGCTCTGAAGAAAACAAAGCCAGGAAAAGCAGCTGAAGTTGATCACACCTCCAGGAAGTGGGTGCTGGGGCCCACCCAGTTTTGAGAGCAGTGAAGAACTGATCCTCATTGTAGAGGATGGAAGGGAATCCACCAAAACTGGTGGAAAGAAAAACTAGCTAACTAGTTTTAGATAGTGGTGTCTAGCACCCTGTACTCTACTAAGCACTTTGCCAACACTCTCCCATTGGATCCTAACAGCCACCCTGGGAAGGAGGCGCTATTATGATTCCCATTTAATAGATAAGAAAACTAAAGCTGAGGGAGGTGAATGTCTGAGACTAGATCTGAACTTCCTGATTCTATCCATTACGTCACCAGCTGCCTCCTAAAATCTCAGCCCTTACTCTGACCAAGAGAACCTCAATAATTAATGACCCATTTATGGAAAGTCATGAGAATAACCTATCTGCATGGAAGCCATCCATGATGAGGCTATTTGAAGGGAACAGGCTGACTTTGTGCAAGTGATGGTTCATAGGAGCTGATATCTTTCTCCATGCAACTGACTAAAGCAAAAGAAAGAACAGGATCAAGACCCCACCATGATTTTTCTTTGTTGACTTGGGAGAAAGCAAAAACCTGTTCTTTTCCACAGATACCATTTCAAAGACCTGCTGATTAAGCAAAGCAAAAAACTGGGAAATGGATACTCTGAATGAAATAGCAATTACTGTTTGCTAAGTGAATTATTTAATTGATAACAACAGTGCCCACTGGGAAAATCTAACCTTTTCAATCTCTAGTCACCCTTATCCATGAGAATAGCATCACAGAACCTGGTTGTGGAAATGTGGTCTCCTTTCCTGGTGTTTTTTGAGACACTTAAGCAGTAAGGTAGATAGAGTGCTGGGCCTGGAGTCAGGAAGATGTGAGTTCCAAACCATCATCAGATACCTACTAGCTGGGTGACCATGGGTAAATCACTTAACCTGTGTTTCCCTCAGTTTCCTCAACTATAATAACAGGATCTACCTCAAAGTGTTGTCATATCAAACAAGATGTTTTTAAAAACTGTTTAGCCCAGTGTCTGGAACATAATATGTGTTCTAGAAAGGCTTATTGCCCTCCCCCCCCCCTTTTCTAGAGAGGAGTGCAAAGCAAAAGCATGGAGAATAGAGCTTTTCCAATGACAAAATTGGGCTGGAGTGATAGTTTGTGCCAGAAGATTCCAACCCAGATCACCAACTGCCCTCTGCTGCATGACAGGTGCATTCATCCTGAAGAAAAAACTTGGAACCAGGGTTTGGGGGTTCCCCCTACCCTGCTTTACTTATTTACTTTTGATCCTATCCCAGGCCTAGGGTAAAGATGTGTGTCACTGAGCAATAAAAATTGGATACCAAATAGATAAGTTAGAACTTATATATAAAGCATATATGATCCTTGTACACTAGCTATGAAAATTCTCTACTAGTCCCAGTTGGGGGTGGATCCAGCCCTTCAGCTCTAACCTAAATCAGTATCAGCAGAGTAATCCAAAAGACATCGTTTGGGTTGTGTTTCTAGATAATCACGCAAACAGTGCTTACTTAGCAACTGGGATTCCCTGAAGCCAGTGATCCAATCAACAGAGGTCTCAATTAGGCTATGAGCCCTGGAAGCCTGTGTAGTAAGGGTAAGGGAACAAGCACTTACCATATGCAAAGGGCATTACAAATATCTCATTTGACCCTCGAAACAACCCTAGTGCTGCTCTTATTCTCATTTTACGGATGAGGAAAGTGAGGCAGAGTCACTCAGCTAGGAAGTGGCTGGGGCTGAATTTGAATTCCGGTTTCCCTGACTGCAGACTCTGTTGGCCTATATCCCAAGCTGCCTCTAGGGGCTCTGTAGAATCCCTGAAATGATGACACTGATCAGGCCTTTGCAGATACAATGTGACTGGAAACCTGCTAGTGAGCCTGGAAGCCAGTCTTCGGCCTCAACTACCCTATGGTACTTTTTGGGTTCCTGTGTGGATCACACGCACAAGAGCTTCGATAAAGTTTTGTGGCTCTCACAATTGAGCTCAGTGATCATCAGCCAGCCCGAGTCAAGGGGCCGACCAGAGGTGATCAT